>NC_092865.1:13857209-14003592 GCF_032062135.1 Pyxicephalus adspersus
GGAAAGAAAAAGAAAGGAAGGCAAAAGAGAAGGAAAGGAAAGACAAAGAAAAATGAAAGGAAGGTAAAGAAAAAGAAAGGAAAGTTAAGAGAAAGGAAGGAAGGAAAAAGGAAAGAAAAAAAGCAAGGGAAGGTAAAAGAAAGAAAAGAAAAAGAGAAGGAAAGCAAAAGAAAAGGAAAGAAAAGAAAAAGAAAAGAGAAAGAAAAGGAAAAAGAAGGGAAAAGAAAAGGAAGGAAAGAAAATAAGAAAGGGAAAAGCAAAGGAAAGGAAAGAAAAAGAAAAGAAAACAAAAGAAAAGAAAAAGGAAAGAGAAAGAAAAGGCAAGAAAGAAAGAAGATAAATTAAATGAACGTGATAAGGATAGATAGATAGATAGATATATAGATAGATAGATAGATAGATAGATAGATAGACAAAAAATAAAATTTAAATATTATTTAAAAAATTAAAAATATTAAAGACAGAGATAGACAGATTTACATTAGATGAGATGGATCAATAGATAGATGACGAAATAGAAATGGATAGTTGGAAGTGAGATACAAAAGATTCATAGATTTGGGATGAAAGATAGATAGAGATTTTTTCTGCAGGCCCTCGCACATTTCTGGCACAGTTCTTCCTCCATGTTATCATTCTCCCCCCTCTATCAGTCTGTCTACCTTCTGTTTGTGTCCTCACTGAGCCTGCTGATGTTGTGCTGCAGAGAGCCGGCTGATTGCTTGCAGCTGGAGCTGGCTCTGGTCCTCCTAGCAGGAGACTTTGGTCCAGCTCATTTCAGAAGTTAAATCATGGCGTGGATCCTTCTTCCCTGCACCCAGCAGCCAGGATACCATGTGCAGCTTCTGAGAATATGTTAAATAACTCTTCTACATTCAGATGACTGACTGGCGGTAACTAAAAATACCACGCACACAAAACACATGCTGCGTTTGTAAAGGGCTTAGATTTAATACAAGAACAAATGTTACACAGATTCACTCTCTGCAAGGAAAGAAAAAAACATTAAAAAAAAAACTTAATTTGCAAATTCCAGCAACATTGCATATAATTGGTTTACATCAACATGTATCACAATTAGACAGCAGCAATGTGAGCTATTATGTAATCCTAAGGAAGATAAGTGGTTCTCTTCTCTGGATTTAAACATTTAATGTTGTTAAATTTACCAACTTCTACATTTGCAGAGACTGCGGCATTCATAGCATTACACTGAAATTTCAACACATCATTAAGGGTTAAAGGAAACCTATACTGCTCATAGAATAGGAATGTCCCAACCATGTCTTTGAGGGCCACAAATGGGTCAGGACTGTCATATAAACAAGCATTTTCTGAGTCTGTATATTAAAAGCCAAATATAGGTTATCCACGAGTCATTCCGAATATATATGCAACATTCCAATTAATGAATTGCCATATTTAACAATATATAGAGGATTTTGATTGAATATTTCTATTTTGCCAATGCAGTTAAAACTTATCAACAAACATCAACCACTTCTTTAAAAATGATCATTTATTTTTAAAAACTGTAGTAGAATGAAACACTGGATGCCAAAGTCGGGGGTATTTAACATCAACTACCTCAATTTCACAAGAGAAGAAATGAAAGGGCCTGGATAAAAATATCAGTAATGGTGACTGCAGAATTATGGCTTTGTATTTGGGATCCAGGCCCTGAGAGTCCCGGGTGGGCCAGGCACTCCTCCCTTTTTCCAGGCCGGAAATAGAGAATGGCTCTGGTGCACCTGGTCATTGATAGAAAGGAAGATCTGTCTTTAAATCAGGGGAAGTTACAACCCGAGCAGGGGTGTAGTCGTAAAAAAGGAAATGGGGGCACAGTATTATCCATGCAAACGTGCTTGCCCCACTACACCCCTGCCTATGTTTCACCCATAGGGGAAGAAACTTCCCCCAGAGTGACATCATGATACCACAACCTGTCCACTCTCCCATCACAGGCAAAATAATTCTTTGCAAAATAAGAGTGGGTACACGTGCCCATTCCTGAAAAAAGTGAGGGCATGGCGTTCCCACCCGTGTCCGTCCCACTACACCCCTGAACCTGAGGTCAGGTGAAGAGGCTGAATGCACCTGTGTGCTGGGAAAGCCCAGGCGGTCTCCCAAAGTTAAAGTCTGTGGGATCCACATAAACAGCCAGAATTTTTAGGTAATGTTGCAATGACTTTGATACCCTGCGAGGTAGAACCCTGGAAGTTGATGGGTTTTTTAGCTGTTTTGGTTAAACCCCACAAAACACATTATTCAATTTCCATCTATCGGACAAGAGACAAAAATCTTTTTGTGCATGTTCTGTCTATGAAGTAAATACTCTGCAACTCAACTTCATCAGGAGTAATTCAAGAAAGAACAAATCATAACATCTATATCCAACATAGGAGGAAAATTCAGTCAACTGTTGCAACTGAATCCAAATAAGTGGACCACCATAAACTCACAGATCACATAAAAGGAGGAAGGAGGGCAAAGCAACTGATGTACCTTAAGTCACCATTGATCAGATAGTAGTTTTGAATGGCAAGACCACAGTTTGGTATGATGACATGACCAAAAAGAGACTCTTTGTAAACCACACCCTATTAAATATACTGCTATCAGAGAAATGCCACAAATGTATGCAGACCCTGGCCCCCGAGGACTGGGGTTGGCCTAGACATTGAATATTTGAAAAAGAAAAACTATAATAAATGTGCACTGCACTGGGACAGGAAGTTCAGCTTGTTGCAAAGTCTTATGTGTCACCGGGGCAGGAAATTGGGAAAAATCTCCTAATTAGGGGCTTATAAAGAAATGAAAATCCAACAAACTCCAACCCTTTCTTGTTCATAAAAAAACAAGAGCAAATTCTGAGTATAAAATTGTTATTCAGAATCCAAGATTAGTGTCATTGAATTGAAAGAGCAACCAAGGTAAAGAGAAAGGTATTTTGTATTATTACTGGTCAAAAGGATAACATAGCACTATGTGAATCCAGTCTAGTATATAGCATCATGTTAGAGGGTTATGTTGAAACTTGTCCTTGTCTTGTGTGTAGGAATGTGAGGTGAAAGATAATAGTTTTTTTTTTCTTTCAGACTTTGTGAAAGAAATAACTTATTATTTTTCTCACCTTGGCATGGTGCTTATATTTCCTATTGCCTTTATTTTTCAGGCTTTCAGAGGTCAGAATGTATCCAGTTTCTATAACAACTAGCTACAAGCATGTCTTTATTATTTATAATTATATAAACCAGATTAACCTCTCTAAGCTGGTAACATTTCCTATTTTAAAGGAGCTGACCCTTCTAAAGGTAGTGTGAAAACTTATGCTTATTTGCCCTTTGAAGGTACCGATTAAGCCCCACCCCTGCAGTGCCCCAGTTAAATCATCAGGATTAAGTTAAAGTTCCCTGTAGCACTCATGCGGGTCAAACAAGGTATTACACTCAAGCAAAAGGTTTTTCCAACATTGGCATCTGTAGTTCCACAGCTTCAGTTTAACAACAGCACTCTGCTAAGATCGATTATCTTACATAAAACATGTTCTATCTTAACATGTCCTTTCTTGTCCCAAATTGGCATAAAATAAAGAAACAATATGTACATAAGAAATGATCAGATAATTGTATGTCTACAAGAGAAACAAAATACGGGCAATAGACCTAAAGGGAAATGCTGCCTCGGCACACCATTAGAGCTATTCCTGTAGGTGAGTACATTCATACATTTAGAACTATCTTATTGATGCATGGTTAAAAGGCTAAAAAGTAATTAAAAAAAATAAAAGGGTACCTTAAAAGAAAAAAAAAAAAAACAATTTTAGAATGGGATAACAAGATGACAGTCCAACTTTGTAACTCCTTAGTGCACCATCAAAGTGTGGAGATAATTGGCCTGATTTATTAAAACTCTTCAAGGCTGGAGAGGATACTATATAAAATCATTATATCAAATTCAAGTACTTACATAAAAAATATATTTATTCATGTATTATAGGTCTTCTTTATACAGAAACCATAACAGCAGTACTATAACACCTCCTGACGGGAAACATTCAGGAAATATCGGCCCAATATGCATTTATATAAAAAATACACGTCTCGGTATGCTATGTATAGGAATGTTTTTTTGGCTGATGAGGATATTTTGGGAGAAAAATGTTACATCATGTTTTCCTTTCTCTCTGGTTTCAGTTATTTCAAGAACATCCAGGTGTTTTTGGGCTGAGTTACTTTGCAGGGATTACATTTGGGTCCAAAAAATACTTCAACCATAATATATTATGTTTCTTGAAATGTAAAGAATAAGTACACTTTCAAAATACTTTAGTGGCTTCACCTTTTCCACCCAGACAAATCAAGTATGTGAATATATAAGCTTTCATCTTACTGTCTTTTATGAGCTGTACTGTGATCATCAAGGATCCTGATGGAATTTCCTTTGCTTGCTAATAATGCAATGATAATACATGACTGTCTGCAGGTAGTGGGAAAAAAGGCCCCCAGAATCCTTTCTGTTGTGCAGGCTCTCCTTGCTATTGGCTGTCAGAGATCCTTATATAGCATGCACATCTAAAGGGATGTTATACTTGCATGTTTTAATGTACAAACTGTAAAGGCACCCTGTGAGCTACCTGCATGACAGTTAAGGGTCAGTAAAACAAAGTATTGAAGCCTGATGGTTAGCAGTTTCATGAAAAATGGGTGTTCACCTCTATATTTTTTCAGAACACAGGTTTGCTTATATATCTTCATTGGGGTTGAACTACTATTTTATTTATTTGTCTGCATTTTTATATTGCCAATGTGTTACGCAACACTTTACAAAGTCCATAGTCCATATCACTAACTGTCCCTCAAAGGGGCTCACAATCCCAACCATAGTCATATGTCATTAACACAGTCTAGGGCCAACTTTGAGGGAAAGCTAATTAACCTAACTGCATGTTTGGCATGTAGGTGGAAACCAGAGTGCCTGGAGTAAACCCAGACAAACACAGAGAGAACATACAGATAGTGTCCTGGCCGAGATTTGAACCAAGGACCTAGCACTGGAAACACAAGAGTGCCAGCCACAGAGCCAACCATTTTGCCCATTCTGTGCTAAACGAATATAGGCTGTTCAAAGTACATTGCATCCTGCTAAGGATATTTCATTTACCTTAGAGAATGTGGTAAAGCTCTGCCGACTTTAGCCAACCAATCATGAGCATGCAAAATTCAGTTTTTTTTAGATTTTCCTACATGTGATTGGATATTCCTTGCACAATGAATTTTCACCAAATGCACTCAGCTAAGTGATATGTTTCTTGCAAAGGGGATAATTCACTTTGCTACAGGAACCACATCCATTACTTTAGTAAATCAACCCCATTGACCCAGAACAAATGCAGTCATTGATTGTTTTGTACTGTTTGTTATCAAGAGAAAATAATCCATTATATGAGTGAATGAATTAGACACATAGTCAACTGGCATACTGCTTGGCATTATTACAAATTCACTTTAAAGCCAGCAACATTTTCAAAACATTTTTAGCAGAAAATGTAAAGACTATATCAAGTAATGAAAAATAAACTTCTCTTGTGGTGGAGCTCAGCCTCTTCCCTTCTCAAATGCAAGGATGACATACTTGTTTATGAGCAGCATAAATGTAAAGAGCAGGATTAAAATGTTCTTGCAGGCTCCACCACCATGCAACTGGTCCCTTGCGGATTCTTCCATAGGCTTCTTTTGAGCTGAGGTTGCAGTTACAGATGTTGTCTACTACAATGCAGAACCAACCATGCTGGCCTTGTTGGACAAAACCTAGAAGCTGGATAAAAAGGAGCTGTATCTGCCCCCAGGGGAGTAAGGGATGAGGTTAGTAAACTTTCTCTTTACATCTTCTTACACTGTGGATGTAATGTCAGTGCCTGCAAATTAAGTTCAGAACCAATTTCGCGCAACCTAGGTCTCGGAAATGATAACAGGAGGATTCAAAGGAGATTCACAGGATTCCCTGGGTATTCTCCAGTTTGCGATCCCTGGGGCACTAGAGGTTAATTACCCTCTAGTGCCGGGGATCGCAGAATGAACATGACCGCATTCATTGAGAAGATCCCCGGGCACTAGAAGTTAATTAACCTCTATTGCCCTGGGATCGCAGTGGAGCTGCAATTATTTTTACAGCCCTGGGAATCCTGTTTGCGATCCCCGGCACTAGAAGTTAAATGGGGCAAGTATCCCCATTCAAAACCTCTAGTGCTCCCTGATTGGCTGAGGCAAGCTTTCCTCAGCCAATCAGAGAGCACTAGAGGTTTTGAATGGGAAAACTTGTATCCCATTTAACCTCTAGTGCTGGGGATCGCACACTGAGCTGATCAATAAATGCTGCTGGCGCTGCATTCATTGATCAGCACAGCCAGAAATCTTTTTTATTTTTAAATTTGAGCTTGATCAGCGAAATTGGTAAGCAAGAACGGACTAATTTGCAGCGAGATCGAGTTTTAAAAACTTGCTCGCTCATTCCTACCTATGACTAGTTGAATGGTGGAGGAACCAGCAGGAGACAAGAGAATACTTCCTTACCTAATGTCCTTTTCATCTTTCGTAGTCACCTCTTCTAAACATGGATAGGAGGGTAGACTTTCTGCAAAATATTTCTTTTTAAATTCCTGGATAAAAACTTGAATATTGTAAGGTGGAACAGTAAAGTCATGAACATTGCAAATACTTGTAACAGTATTACCCATATTGTTCCTTTTTTGACTCAACAGGCCCTTGAAGTATTTATTAAGCCAAATAGCAAATGTTCCCATATTTTTGTTTCCATAGTAACTATAATACAGTGGGTTCCCGAATATTTGGTAGGCTACTTAAGATAACTCTTCAAAATTCTTTCTCATACTAAGGTAAAGCAGATTTTTTTGTCTGTTCAGGCCTGCTGTTCAGAAACGTTAAGTAACAGGAGTCAGCACTAATGTCTACACATGTAACGCATTACAGTTTTAGATGTGCAAATTGATCCCAACTGGCTCACTAGAACATTTCACACATAATTTTGAATTTTTCACAAGTGAATAGACAGTTTATGCAGATTTTCCTTGACACAGTATTCAGGATCTTGGCGTTGGTAAGGCTGTTGGGTTTGGAAGCTGGTTAGGGTGTAAATAAATTGGGTATTCAGTTTTAAGGTATTATTTAAATGTTAATCAGTAAAGAATTTAAGGATTAGCTAATTGTTCATTGTTAGATTTCATGGTTAGATTTCAATGTTAAAGGGGCAACTTTAAACTTTGGTCAACCTATTGGGTTGAGGATAAAGCTGAACTCCAGGCATATGGCTTTGATGATGATGAAAATCAGAACTTACTACAAGCTAGGCAACTTTCATCAGACCCCCAACCTTTAGTCCTAAAGCCAGGCTGACATATTTCCAGGGGTATTAACACCCACTTTTCTTGGTAGCCTTTTTAGAACTCAAATATATCCACACAGACAGGTAAATGATACTTTTATTTATACATCAGGAAATAGAGAACTTCATTTCAGAGTTCCCTGTGTCTGCTTGGATTCTGTCCTTAGAGTAACCTTGTTGCTAAACATTTTTTATATAGGTGCTTCTTGTCTTGGCCAGCCTAGTACACAACCTTGCCATGGCTTGGTACTGGGATAAATTAATTCTAAGTTAAGTTTAGTTCCACTGTACTTTAGGTTAACTATTACAAATAGGCTAAAGGTTTGGTAGGGGGGATTGAAAAATTTGTTCTTTTGGTCCTCTGGTTCAATGGCTTATCAATACACGTTAAAGAAGGCACATTATGGAAAGAAAGTTCCATAATTGGATATCCTATATAATACCCTTGGTGCAATGGCTACTCTGCATCTTAAAGGGGATATTTATGAGGTCCATATAGGACCATACAAGGTGTTACTTTACCTTGGCTCCTTGGGGAAGGGGACTCACCAACTGGTAAGCGTATACCAACAACTGGATTTCTTATACTTGGAAGGAACACACTTGTCAGTCCACTGATACAGCAAGAAGCAATCACACCAACTATACAAAAAGTCACTGTAATATCATATACTAAATAAACTCAAGGCATTGCATGATGTTATCACTTCTTCTTATCTTTGTTAACATATTAAAGATTCATAAAATACATCCTATTTGAAGAAATACTATACTCCCCATTATACCGATTTTGGGATGCATAATTCCTTCTCAGCTGGATTTCAGGTTTTTCTTTCTTCACATTTCTTTATGGCCATTGTCCTATAAATGAATTTTTTTTATATGTGATAGTTATGTAATTTTGAGAAAAATCATGTACCTACATTAGAGGTGTAAAGACAGTTTTGCACATTTTTATGAAGGAAGCTGCCTCTTTTCATTAGTGTTATGCTGCCAGCTGTTAGAACTTTTCTTAACCTATCCTTTTTAGTGCAAATAATTTTTCTCAAGATCACAAACACTCCATTGTTTAATGTCCTATATACGCTTGGATTTATGTAAAAAAAAAAGGCAAAGAGCAATGAGCAATATGAAATACCCCTAATAACAAATTAGAATATATGTATCATCAATCTGACCCTCCAATGGAAATAAATCTTTTTCTTTGGGTTTCTGGGCTCATTAGTACTGCTTTACTAATTATTAGGGTTAGTGATGATGGGAAAATGCAGCAATCCTAAAAAGTTTGAGAAGCTTCTGAAATCATTTAGAGTTCAATGACGGGTGCATTTGATATGCAGTTGACTTACTTCGACTTCCATGTGAAGCAGCATTTCCATTCCAAAGACTTGTATGGAGTAAGAAGTAGTTCTGATTTGATCAAAAGCCCAACAACACAAGTACACAAGCTTGGAATGCATGGGTGCTTTAGTTTTCTCCTACAATCCAAAAGCAAAAAGTATGGTTAACACTAAACCACAAATATTAAATAGGTGGGTTCCCGATCTCCAGTGTAAATAATCAATACAGTTTGGTCAATGCCTTCTATATAGAATCTGCAGCACGGTTTGCCAGTGGCCAGCTCTCTTGCCTTTGCTGCATTAGATCACAGGTTCAAATCTTGGCCTTGGTGCTGTCCGCAAGGAGTTTATATGTTTTCGTGGTGTTCCTCTAAGTTTACTGCCACATTCCCAAAAAGAAGTTGGGTTATTTGTTTAGGTTTGCCTCAAATATTGTCCTTAGACTATGTTAATGACATATGACTATAGTAGGAACGTTGGATTATGAGCCCCTTTGAGGGGTGCAAATATGTTGGTGCTATATAAATACAAAATATTAATAATGAAGAAGGTGAAGAGCATTGATGAGGTTTTACTTTGGACTTTTGCTCCTGTATAAAAGTACCATGCAAATAAATTGGGCCCTGGATGGAATAGATTGAAAGCCTCCATCAAGTCTAGGTTCTCTTGGCTGCAATGGAATAAAAGAAGTTAACGCAGAAACAGAATTATTTACTTACAACTACTGTATTAAATGTACTGATAATAAAAAAGAGCATATCTTAGATGCTGGTAATCGGTCACTTCCTTGGACTTTGGTAACATTAATGAACTCTAATTTCTGCCTCTGGAGAATGATGAAAGTCACCAAAAATGTGCCACAGCATATTTCCAACAGAAATTTATGTAAAGAACTGGATGATGTTTCAATCACTCTAATCCAGCCACAATTCAAGCTGGTAAAGCTGTGCTATCCTTCTAGCTAACCCGCAGTGCTCCTAGGGTCCTTTCTTATGCAAAAAAAGTTGTTTGTGCAAAAAAACTGTATATGTAGAATATAATAAAACATCACTTTAAAAACATATGCATTAAAGAACACAAAGAAAATGTACCATAAACTATTAAAGTTTTCCATATAAAAACTAATCAGGAGCTGAATGATTTGAAGTGTTTATCGGTAAATCTTGGGTGCCACAAGCAATTCATTCCAATGAATTTGTTCTGCTGGTTATCTGTTGTTAAACCCACAAAACTACATATGCATGCATGCCAAGCAGAAGTGTGCTGGGGAGAGGCAAGAATTTGCAGTCAGTACAAGGGGTCTGATAAGTTCTGCCAACTTTGTTAAGTCCCAATGTCATTGTATATCTCTACTTTTACTGATGCTTGTTCTGTACAGTCTTACTGTAAAAATGTTCACATTTATGTAGCCTGGCCTCCCGAGCCCTCAGCAGCAGACTGTTTTATAAAACCTGACATATTTATTTGAACCAACATAAAAATTAATTGAAATATCCTGTTGTATCAAATGTCAAAACTCCTGAGACTTTTTGGTCTAATAAAGATAACATACACATTTACATGATACTTAGTGAATATGTGGATTTCAGAATTGTTTGCGCAAGATATGATCTTTGCCTGGGCTCCCGTGTTCCCTGGGACATAAACTTTCACTTAATGCTTGAGAAAAAAAATAATTACTGAGATATACAACAGATTATGGCTGGTGGAGAAGAGATTTCACATTCCAAGAAAGTCTGGCTTTTCACAAGAGAATTATGTTGATAATATTATATTAAAATGCTGGGTATTTCTAAAGTACTGCATTGAACCTCCTGACATCTAGTCCAAAGTTTTTGCAGAACTTTGCAGAACTGACATGGGGCCCTCCCGCTAAAATTACCTGGGGCTCCTTTGGCTGAGGAGGGACTGGGGCCTCATGCAGTGGCACACTTGCACCTCCCTATGTCTGCCCCTGTCTCCAGAATCTAGCTCAATCCTTTGTTATTCCTAACTTCTTTCTTTTTGGTTATCACTTTAGAATCATGACACCAAGATTTCTCTTTTACATTCCTCCTCTAAAAAGTTTTTATTTTATATAACATGTCTAGTTATTCTTTTCTTGTGTCCTCCTGGACTAAACCTTTCATTTATTGCATTTTTAGATTTTCTACATAATATTAAAGCGGTACTTGCACTCCATGCAAGGTCCACCTAACCCTCAACCTGTAGAAAGATGAGAACCACCTATAAATTGTTGTGCTTTGCTGTTAGGAGACGCTCTTCAGGCCACCAATCCCAGCCGGTGTCCCACCGCAGTAGAGTGCACTCAGCCTATTCCCTCCAGCAGAGGTTCTTTCAGCAGCAGACAAGTTCTAGGAATTAGTGCTCTGTGGCTTACAGCATCCCTTTTCCCCCTTTAGCTGTGTTTTCACTCTAGGCATCCCCTACGCTGAGGCTGCACAGCTGAGGGGATTAGGAGCTGTTCTGCTGTTGATTAGCAGAGTGATTCCTAAGAAATCCCATGCTGCCATTGGCTGCTGGGTCCTTATAGCCTCCTTGCTCTCAGATTCCAGCGCCTGTTGTAGCATTTAGCTGGGCTAATCCGTGCTGGAGAGATTCTTGTGTGAATTTCTTTTGCTATCCATTGCCTGTTGCCTGACCCATCATTTGTACTCAGCCTGGACCAACCTTTGCCTGTGACCCTGACTCTGCCTGTGCCTTCTCTCTCTCATTTACCTAATTTGTTGGACTGATCACCCGTGTATGACTTTGGCTTTGTACTCTGGATTTACCTGGTAGTTCTTGTAACTGCTTTATATAGACTCCTGTTCTGCTGCCAGCCCATCCCAAGACACCATCCTTTGTGCATTAAGTCCTGGGGGGCTCTATGTGCTGGTAGATGCAACCAGTCTCCCGAGGCTGAGCAGGGGCTTAATTAAGGTGAAGACTGCGGCGTTAGATTGAGGGACTGGCATCTGGTGAATACCGGTGCTGACCAAGGCCTTATATTTGCCTTAGAGAAAAAGGTCCTTGCCCAGTTTTAGGTGTATTGTGGTGCATTGGGAAACCAACAACGTCCACCAATATAAAAGGGTCCTTAAAGAATCATTAGGGTTAGGTAAAGAATTTTAGAGGTGTCAAGAGAGGGAGGTGTTTTGGCATCCTAACACATTCCATGTGGGCAGTGTTTCTCAGCCTTTTCGACCCATGAAGTAACTTTCAATTCTTCATGGAACCCCTTTTATGTTTACTTTATCCACAACTCACAATACATTAATGTGGTGGTCAGTATAAAGAATGCCTCTTATTGCCATATTGCTGGCCAGTGGGAAAAATATCACCCCTACAGCCAAAATAATAACTAGAATCTGTAAAGCTGGCATGAGAGTCACATATTGCTCATTGCTCAAAAGAACCTCTAGCAATCTCTGTAGGAACCCAAAGGTTTCATGGAACTCTGATTGAGAAACACCGTCCTATGATGGCATTACTTCCTTTCTAAAGAGACAGTACAGTAAGGGTGTATTGCCATCTTAGAACTGGAAGTGTCTTACTTGCAGTATCACCAGGTAAAAAAAAGGGAAAAGAAGTCTGCAAAAGAAAAAACAAATGTAATAACCACATCTAAGGGCTACTAATCTTCAAAAAAAATATTTGTTCTTGAGTTGGATATGTATTAATATTAATTATATTAATGCCACCCATGTATAGGTCATTTGTGCCTTGCCAAAAGTCAGTCTGTCAGGTTACCAGATATATGTGCCATCATGGTGACTTGACACACACCACCTGAAGAAGACCAAGCTCTCTAGCTCTTTTTGCTTGCTTACATCCCAATATCAGGCTTTCATGCCTTATTCTAGCATTTGAAACTGAATGAGCTGAATAATGCCATACTTCCACCCCTACCCTGCTTCATTTAAACCATCCCACACATTTGCATATTAATGATCCAGAATCATCTCATTGTTTGTCTTTTGCTATAGTAGCTGCTTTTGCATTCCATATTTTGTATGTTGCACATTGCTAAAAGATAAAATATATTGGGTAAATCTTGCAATAACAATCTGAGGAGCTGGGTGAAGGGTTCGTTCGCTCTATGGCATGCTTCCAGGTCCCCCTTTATTTCCATGGAACCAAAAAGGGTAGGAGGACTAATATTTATTATCCAAAATTATATATTATATAGTTAATAATAAATATAATTTTTAGTGTTTCTCATCTTCAATATACCTGTGCATATATATTGATGATTATACCCACCTAACCCTGAAATTTTCTTTCCCCAGATATTGAAGGGATTCTCTGCACCTACAAGGGTTTGGAACAACATTTCCAATATGCTTCAAAAACCATACATGCTTCTCCCTAAGGAATATGTAAGTTAATATTATTCTCGGCTGTATTGCTTGTTAAACATGGATAGATATTGTTACCAATTACTATTATTATTGTACAGCTACACCTAGTTAGTCTTTACAAAATTAGCCTTTATAATTTAAAATGTATTACTACCTAGTATTAGGCATACAGTAAAGATACCTGTATACATTATAAGCTGAATGTAACTGCATATTTATTGAGACTCTTTGTATAGCAAATAAGGATAAATGTTGGCATAGTATATAGCATATATGTTAGCATAAACAAAAATACCTTTTTGATCTATATTATGTTATTTGCATATATTTTACTATAAGACATGTCCTACCATTATTGCCAATTTATATTCTAATGAAATGTATTTACTGTAAAGCTAAATAAAATACAAGCATGTTTATTGAACATCGCTAAACGTAGCATCACCCCTGAGGAAGCCCAAGCCAGGGTAACGCATCGGGTAACAAGAGCTGCGTACAAACACTTGCATTACTCGTGTTCCCTGCACACACCGCTTCGCTCATTGTTACATGTTATGATGTAAAATGACTAAACCACGAAGTAGGTGATCTTTGTCTAGTCAAAAGGGTACGGTCCCTTGAAGAACGAGGCAGTACCGATTACCATTGTCAATGCAAACAAACATTGTTTGATCTATTATTTGTGAAATTTGTATTTAATACAAAATATTTTCTTGCCACAAAACCCTGTCTGTTGATTGTTTTTGTGCTTTATACCCGATTTCAGGGTTGGAAAACCTCCTTATTAAGGGAAAAATATATGCTTATGTAAAAATATTTTTTTACTTATGTCCCTTTCTGAACCCCCTTTCTGTCTTACTTCCATGGAACCAGCCCTGTTGATAATTAGTGAAAAACCAGGAGAATTAAATGAAGGCAAGTACCACCTCACATAATAAAATATATAGAAATTAGGTAGGAAGGTTACTTGCCAACAAAGCATGTAAGCAGTTAGAGTTTAGATCCGTTTAAAGGTGAAGCCATGAACTGTGCTTTAGGAAAGATCAGCCAGCTAACAAAATTTGCACCTCAGCGGAAACAGGTTTACTTTAAGCCGAGAGATGTTTCATTGTATTACATTATAACCAGACAGAAATTCATCATTTGCAGACAAACTTTTATGCAAAGAAGAATGCAACGACTGGCTTGGGAATTAGCCGAGCGTTCCACTAATTGTTTTCATATTTTTGGATCATTTTCTGGGCTGGCTTATGTAAAACATATGGCTGGATTTAGTGGTGCAAAACCAGTTCACGTCAATAATTTCTTCCTGATAAAAGGATAAATATTGTGCATTTACTTATTTTTTTCCTGCTACTTATCTGGAGCTATTTTTCCATACGATCTGGTGTGTAAGATGATAGGTGTGTGTATGTAACAATAACGTAATACCAGAGACAATTCTGACCCACCAAGTAAGGTGAATTAAATGATGATATTGGTGGAAATGCATCTATTAGGCTGATTTTTAGCCAATCTAATATATAAAAAAAAAACAGAAACGGGTCAACCTACAGCCATTCAGAAAGTTTATTGGCCCACATCAACTCACACTAAAAGACTAGACACAGCACTAAAAAACTCATTGGACCCAACTGGCTTTCCATTAAAACTTAAAGGATCAATTGTAAATTCAGTTTACCTCTTTAATCTGACCTAAACTAACTCACCTGTATGGCCTGGGAAGCATTTGTCAAAATAGATAGGTGTGGACAATTATAATTGTCAGAACCTAAGCCACAATCTGCCTTGCTGTCTGCTCAGTAGGTCCCAATGGACTGGAAAACACCAAGCAGGCGATGATGGAATGCAATGTAGGAAATAGTTGCAAAGAGGAGACTGGATCGGATATGAAATGCAGAAAAGAATGAAAAAAATTGGAAGAATAATTCCTTTTTAATCAAAAATCCCAATTCTTTATACTACGTAGAGCTTTCAGTTAGGGTTCAAATCTACAATAGCAAATGGTAAGGGCCATGTAAGGATAATACAAATAAAAGAATTAACTACAGTTGCTTAATGGTGTGGATTGAGCTTGCTCTGTAACCCTTTCATCACCAGTCCTTCGGATATTCTCTGTAACTGAGCCATTTCCAAACTTCAAACTTCCAGACTGCTGTGCAAAAATCTGCAAATGTGTTCCTTGCTATATAGCAGAGTTCATCCACTCTGTATGTTCCTACAGCTGTGCCTCTGATCTGCCAGTGTGTGCACTGTTTCTTCAGCTGCTTCTTTGATGTCCTGAATTGTGTTTCAAATACTATGGTCTCTTGTCTTTTTTCTGTTTCCTGCTAATTAAAAGAAATTATTACCTACCCATGGGCTATATTGCACAATGATTTAATGCCATACCCAGAAAATGTTTGTATTGAGTCAGTGGAGTGATATCTACAAAAATAATTAAAGTGTTTTATAAATGGTGCTAGAGCACCACCGCAATGTGGACAAAGTTGATGTAGTACAGGTGTGTAATGGCTTTAAAGAAAATCCGCCAGCACAGTGGCAGTTTAATAATAAGGTTACCTGCTAAAAAAGATGGCAAATGCTTTCCTTTCCAGTGAACCATTTCTTGCAAAGCTGCTCAGAGCTGCTGCAAGAATTCCCATATTTTTGGGTGTTCACTTTTAAAGATTCTCCCTCTGGGGCTGATTTATTAAAGATCTCCAAGACTGGAGAGGATACACTTTATTCATTAAAGCTGGATGATTCAGCAAACCTGGATTTCTCAAAAGTCATTTGCTATTTGTTAGCAAATGTTTTCAGGCCTGGACCAGATCTGTTCTAGGTTTGCGTATCACCCAGCTTCACTGATGGAAGTGTATTCTCTCCAGCCTTGGAGAGCTTTAATAAATCAGGCCCTCTGTCTCGTATGTCAATTCAGAGCCAGCAAGAAAAAAACACAGCAAGTAAAGAGAGCAGCTGGCAGTGGACTCAGTATGACCAGGTAATACTTACAGCAACCACACAGAAGTTCAAAACTTCTTTTGAGGAAATAGCATGCTGAAACAGTAAGAGCATATAGTGTTCCTTTGGAAGGAATCTTCTTTATTCAACTGTTATTGTACTTAAGGTTTACATTAAAGCCCCTACACACCTGTACCAAATCACCATATACAGTGCTGTGTGGCTGCTGTAGGGATTCCCTGGTTGTATGGGGTTCATTGCCTGCTGCCCTCCTTGCCGTGCTTTCCCCCGTAGGCTCAATTGTCCTTTCTTGACAAGTGAATCAGAGGAAGAAATGTGATGGGATCAGACATTTAGAAATACGTGAATTTATACAGCGGCTGGACAGAAGCAGAGAGCTTTACAAGAACTGGGCCACCAGAAATAAAATATTTAAGGTCATAAAGGTATTCCCCCCCTTCTCACCTAGGCTTAATATTGCCAACCCCAAATTATAACAATAAAACAATAGAAGACGAAGAGACAGTTGGGGTTTGTGGCAAATTGTATTGTAAATCATAAACACAATAGTGTTACAGGTTAAGCATCTGTAATAGCAAAATATATATCATTTACATCATATAGTGGGTTGGTCCCTATTGTATATTTTTAGGGTGTTGGACCATAAACTACACAGCAAACAGCCTAAATTGCTTGGAGTGGTATTAAAAACATAACATCTCTATTCCCGACGCGTTTTTCCTCTTGGCTTCCTCAGGGGTATTTATGAGAATGATAGGTATTTAAAAGGAAAAGTTACCACTTAAAGGAAACCACTCCATAAAAGGAATGGTCAAAGGTACTGGTGCAAGCAAGTATCCTCCTTATGATGCAGTTGTTCTGGTAACTAGTGGTGTTTTTCAGTGCTGTAGGAATCTCCCAGTTCCTGTAAGGCCTGGTCAGTACCAATATTCCCCAGATACCAGTTCCCCAATCTATTACTGCAGTCTTCACCTAAAGGGTGCGTCTTCCAGCACTCAGTTGCCCCCCGGAGTGTGCAAGGGATGGTGTCTGGAGATAGGCCAGCAGCTGACCAGGAGCCCACAAATACAGAGTACAGAATTATCGGGGAATCCAGAAACAGGCCAAAGTCAAAACACAGGGGATCAGTCCACCAAACAAAGTACAAAGGAAAGGGCACAAGCAGAGTCGGGGTCACAAGCAAAGTTTATTCTAGGCAGAGTTCAAACAGAATGTCAGGAACAGGCAAAGGTCAGTAACAGAGAAACTCTCAAAATCACTCCAACACAGGTAAGCCCAGCAGACGCTATAACACGCACTATGACAGCCAATAGCAACGCAGGACCGAGTCAGGAGCTGATCAGTCTCTAGAATCACCTTCAGCTGTGCGCAGCCAAACAATATATGCTGGGGATGCTAAAAATACATCAGGTTGCACAACTAAAGGGGAGCAAAGGCTGCTGCTATCTTGGTTCTCAATTTATATTGCTGGACAGAACAAACAGGGTTTTATACTGCGATGGTGCACAGCATTGTTGGCTGGACCGAACATTTCCTAACAGTTCATCTAAGGTCTTTTTTGCAGGTAACAACTACCATTGTGCTGGCTGGTTTACCTCCCACACACCTGTGCTACATCAACAAAGTCCACTGCAGCAATTTGAATAATTTTAGTGTACATCATTGAACTTGAATCTTTGTAAGGCCCTGGTCCGCACCAGTACTCACCAGACTCCAGTCCCCCAATATAAAGCCACAGTCTTCACCTATAGCAAGCCCCCACTCAGCCTCGGGAGACTGGGAGCATCTCCCAGCACACAGTTGCCACCAGGACTTAATGCACAGGGGATGGCGCCTAGGGAAGGGATGGCAAAGGACCAGGAACCAGATAAAGGTACCAAGATTCTAACAGACAAGTCCAGAATACAGACCCAGAGGTCAAAACAGATAATACATCCACCAAGTACACAGGAGAAAACACAAGCAGAGTCGCGGTCACAGACTTTAAAAGGTCGGTCCAGGCAGCATAAACTCGCAGGGTCAGAAACAGGCAAAGTCAGCAACAGTAAATCAACTCTTCAGCTCAGATAAGCCCAACTAATGCTACAACAGGCACTGGTGACTGGCAGCAGGGAGGCTATAAGGTCCCAGCAGCCAATAGCAGTGCAGGACTGAGTCAGGAGCTAATTTGCCTCTAAAATCCCCTTCAGCTGTGCACAGGCTCACAGAGTGGTGCTGAAGGTGCCAATAAAATTCATTAGGCTGCACGGTTAAAGGAAAGCAGGGGCTGCTGCTATCTTAGTTCTCCTGGCTGCTGCAAATGACATCGCTGGACAGAATAAACAGTGTTTTATACTGTGATGATGCACACCACGGGATCACTGGACAGATAAGCATCTCCTAACAATTTTCAAGTTTGTTGGGTTATTCAATCCAAAAGTCAATTTTCAATAAACGTGGAAGTAAACTGGTGCCTATGGTTTTGCCAATATGTTCAAATATGCCTAAAGTATGGTAGACTATTGATGTCATCCTTACCTGTTCCTCTTCCCTGTTTATAGTCTTTGGCCATCTTTATTCGCTGGGTTGGGATCACATACCTTTCAAGCTTGGGTACGGGAGCTACTTCATCTTGCCATGGATTCAAACACTGAATAGCATTTGCACTGCACAGTGTCCAGAAAAAGAAGAAAGTGCTGACAGGTAGACAGAATGATTTATGACACAAGATAGGCTCAATTACTAACTAGTTTTTAGCAGCCAGTTTAGTAGTTGAATATCCCTGCTTTTTTTTTTTTCTTTTTGGAGGAGCAACATTTAGTCCTCATTAACTTTGTACTGCAAGCTCCTGCTCCTAACTCTATGATATCTAAGCAGCAAGTAAGCATAAATCATTGAGGATACCTTAGTAACTGGGGTGTAGAGAAATATCCTCCATTAAAACTCTCATAAATATTGGGCCTGAATGAATAAAGCTCTCCAAGACTGAGGAAGATAGACTATCATCAGTGATCCTGGGTGATCAAGCAAACCTCAAAATGGATTTCCTAAAAATCATTTGCTATTAGTTTGCAAGTCTTTTCAACTCTGGATTAGATCCATTTCAGGTTTGATGGATTAACTGGGTTCTCCCATGATATACTCTAATCGTAGAGAACTTTGATAAATTAAATCCATTATGGACCCCATCCCTTATCACAATTCCAGGTCATTGGCGCGACAATTAAAACTTCTAATAAGTGAGCTCAATGTCATAATTTGGATGACATTAGAATAATACTTAATTTCGTCGGTTAGTGTATCCCAAACTGAATCCAAATTTTAGGGTTGCATTTGGCAATTTATTTTCCCAAAAGGCTTCTGGGGGAAAGGAACCAAATGCTGCTAATACCTAATAACTGAAACAGTGTTCCCTGGGCACCCTTAGCTTGACTGCCAGTGGTACCAGGTCTCTTTCTGCTATCTGGTGGAATCCCTGGCTAGTTAGGCTGTTTTTCATTCTGATCTTGCATGGTATGGTATGGTTCCCTTGAGCTCTCTTGACTATTGTGTTGACTTTTTCGTCAGTTGCTATTCTGTAATACTTTTCAAAACCTGATTTATATGACCATTGACTTCAAAGGAACTGCTAGATCAAACATTTTTAAATTCAGAGGTTTGCAAATGTTTAGCCAAACCACAACTAGTATTTAAACACTTCTCTACTAAAGTCATACATTCCTATATCATTCAATATATTCTTTCCTGCCTGACTTAGAGCATCACATAAAATACCACCAAGTGCTATGTCTTTCTACGTGGTAGGACTAAAAGTAAGCTTTTGGGGAAAAAAAGAACATTTCATAACCTGCATCATCAACTAATAAGATATTTGAAATAGGAAAAGTCTTCTTTAGCATTTTAAATCTGAACAAAATTGCAATCATATAAAGATATATATATATTTAGCATAAATATATATATATATTTAGCATTTATCATATAAAGCTAAATATATATTTGGACTCAAGTCTCTGCAGTCATGCGCCAAACAAAATAAATGTTAGAGAAGCGTCAGTTGGAATGAAACATCACCAAGATCTGACAGGTCTACAAGTACTTGAATCAGATTCAGACTTTGATAGGCTTCTTTCCCTTTTTATTCCTGAAAGAACTAGCGGAGATATCGTCATGACAGATAATCTCCTTGTTATAGAGCCCACAGAACTGTGGGATTTTCGAATCTATGAATGATTACAATGCAACTCAATTCTCCTTTCATGTTCGGGAAGGTGAAAGAAGTTTGTGACGATTGAGAAAACCTGACTTCTAGTCTTTAGCATAAATGTAGACCCTTATGAAACATTTTCCAGAAGTGGAAATGATAGGTGGAGTGTGATTATCTGGAGAAGTAAGAATCAAAAAAATATAAAAGAATCACAGCAGAGACGTCTGAACATTTGAAATGATGAAGAAAGTAGGAGGATTTAGCAAATAGATGCTACTAAAAAACAAACAATGTTCCCCAGTCTTTTATCAGTACAAGTCTTTATATTAAATTCTTTTATCCTAACTGAGAATAAACAGCCTTGCTCAGAAAGAAGCTGGTGGAGTACAATGGTAAAAATGAGCAAATAATGAAAAAGCCATACAAGTATGATATCCTGGCTTAAAGTAAGATTGTTACCAGGCAATAGAAATTTGAACCATAACAGATTCTTAACAGTAAATGAGCTTTAAAACAAGCCCTCACTGATCTTAGTAGCTGCAGGCACAGTAAAGCAATGCATCTTGACAATTCACAAGGCAAACAATGAAGTTTATCAAGAGTAGTATTCTACTCTCCTACTTCTTTCTATGGGCCTGTTGTACTTATGTTAAAAATAAGGTCAATAATTACCACTGGAAGCTAATAAATTGAAAAAGAGAAAGTGTTCCTGTTGTAAATTTGAAGGTAAATTAGTCCATAGCTACATTAGTTCGCGGCTACGCGAGGTCAGTGGGGGCTGTTTTTCTTTTTTTTTCCACCATTGGATACCTGCAGAGCTCAGAGACTGACAATTCATAGAATTTGTACAATACAGGCTGTACAATACACTAAAAAACAAAATCAAACATTTCTTTTTACCAAATAGTTTCAGTTCAGCATTGACCCTGAAATCATGCATAATGATAATGTTCAGTGTATATATTCTTTTTCAAGTTTTCCAGCAAATTATAGATGGTTATGACAAACCCAATAACTTTAACAAGAAGGCTAACAATGGACAGCTTGTCAGGAGTGTTAAGGATTTAAAAGGGGATTTGTCTTATGTTCCTAATTTTTTACCTATAACCTAAAGTTTGAACTAACCTGGAGCAAAAAAAAAAAAAAAAAAACAAGATATAGGTGCAGTACTTACATAACAGGGTAAATAACAGGGTAAATAAAATGGTTCTAAAAATAGAAAAAAAAAAGAAAAAAAAGGGGCTTATAAGGGGCACGTAATGGACAAGAGAGATCAGGTTGAAACAGGAGGGGTCTTCCGTAGAAGGTCTGCTGGGTGGAGCTAAGCCCCCAGTTAGGGTTGGAGTTGCATCAGGTAAACGTCTCCCACTCCCTTTGTTCATTATACAGTATATAATGTTTTACTTATGGCAGCATTGTACAGGTTCCAAAGTCCCTGAAGGCGGTCATCCTGGTCAAATAATTTGATAGGTACCCCATTTGAGTTATGGCATCCCTCTTTGTTGGTGTTGTTAGAATGGCCTACTGTGGCTGAAATGAAACATATCTTCATTTACATTATGTATTCATACCCTAGACATAGGTTTTCCCTTATTTTCAGTCAAGGTAATTGTCGGAAGACTGAATTTTTCTAGAGGGGACACAATACAGCAATAGCAAAAACCCATAAAAAAAACCTGGCCACTGTTTTTATTTTTTTTTCAAAGTTTGGCTTTAAATTTATATTTTAATGATAAAAGTCAATTAAGCATAATTGTATATTATAGTCCCAGGCCTGGCTTTCTCATAGTCAACACTCTCATAGTCACAGTACAGACTGGGATAGCCATATTTCTTCATCTCTCTATACAATTACTCTTTTATATATAGCTGTTCCCTTTGGCTATGAATGTCTCCCACCCAAGAAGTCCATATCTGTTCAAAGTGTCTGTGACCTCCTAACCTGCCACACTGGAACACCTGCTAACAGTGGCCCATGGATGGTCCCGAATAGTGATCTGCTGATAATAGTGCAATAGCAATATCCCTTTTTTAAGCTTCCTTTGGTCCACGTACCTGTCCCCTGAGGAAACAGTATATCTGTGAAACAAAAGGAAATCATCACTTTGACATAATATTTTTTCCGAGGATATTCTTGCTGTATTTGAACTGATTTGTTCAAAAGTTATACACCTTCTAAGTGTGTGTTTTTATGTACTTTGATGCTGAATAAAGTTGTTGATGTTTTTAGAGGATATGAATTACCTTTACTGATGTAATTGCCACCTGAATGACTAGGGATGAGCGAGAATGCCACTGGCATTCCTGCGAAAATTTCCTCGAAGTTCCGATGGGTCCGCGGAATTTCGGCAAAATTTCTCGAAACCATCGGAAGTTACTATAGGAGGATTATCGCAGCTGTATTCATAAATACAGCCGTAGGAATCCTCCTGTCAATGAGCGATCCCCAGGAACTACAGGTCAGAATGAGGGAAAGCCCTCATTGTGACCTGTAGTGCCCGGGGATCTCTCATTGAGAGGAAGATTCTCACCGCTCCATTCATAAATGCAGCCGCGATACTCCTCCTCTCAGAGTGGGTCATACGGCTTGCATTTATGTATGAACACAGCCGTGGGAAAAATCAGAGTATTTTTCCCATGCTGCATTCATTCATGAGCAGCTAGCCGTGAGACTCACACTGTGTTCCTGGATGTAGAACCTCTATCCAGGAACACATAGTACAGGGCTGCAACAGCAATCAGGGGAACAGGGCTGAGAAGCTGACAGCTCCGCTCCCGATTGGTCTTGCAGGTCCCAAAAATTTGGTCTCGCCAGCCTTATTTACAAAGGCCGTTCTCTCCTACATTTTTAGTAAGCGAGAACAGCCCAATTCGCTGCGAGACTGAATTTAATAAATTTTCTTGCTCATCCCTGGGACTAACAGCTAACTTATATATATATAAGTTATGGACACCCCTATACCACTGATAGTTCTAGTTCACTTTTAACAGGGATGTCATTAGAGGTGTACACCTGGTACGGACACTGGGCACCAGTGGCCAACATGGTTGTGGTATGTTAATGGGCAATTATGCACCAGTAAGTTTACCTAGTATGGGGCCCAGAAATTTCTAAAGGCAAGCTCGGACTTTTCTTGTTCAGTCTAACTGCAAAATTCACAGATTGATTGGACTTGCGGCCTGGAGTTGGTTTATCAGAGTCAGCAAGTAAAGGGTGTCTGATAAGTATCCCTCATTTTTCATTTCATCTGCTCAGTCCACAATCAAGTTTTTTTTTTCCTTTAATCCTCAACATGAAATGTCCTCGCAGCTGCTACACTTGATTGGTTACCATCATCAGCCTTTCCGATAAGTGCTATATTGTAATGCAAATTCACACTGTCAAACCATTTCTTCTTTGAGTCACTAGATTGTTCCTATTCTTTTGCAAACTGATGGCATTTCGGATATCATCAAAGGGTAAATTGGGATATTATGTTGCTCAATTAATTTACTCAAGTACACATTTTATTGGAAACGGCAACCAATTATTATATTTTCGAAGAGCAGAAACAAGGCAAGTGATTGCATTGTTCGGCAAGCTGTGTATTGTGTTCTGAGTATGTGAGATTTCACTGTGTCAGCTCCTTTTGTTCTTGCTTGTACATTTTTATGAATCCAAAGATTTTGCTTTATTGGCCAAACACAGCAAAATTATGCAGTAAGCAATCGTTCCCAGCCAGGAATATCTTTTGGGGATTCCCCCTTGAAACGCTATTCTTAGGGGTCAGAAGTTAGACCAAGATTTTCACCTACATTCCAATTCCATTTGAAATAAATAAAACACTTGGACTAAAAAGCTTTCCTTGTTTTTTTTTTTACGTTTTTAGGGCAATAAAATAAAAGTTTGTAAATTTAGGATGTACTGCCAATGCAGTCTGTTAACAAAGACACTTCTTTGATTGCAGATGCTGAGGTTTATATTTCTCATGTCAATCAGCAAGTAGGCCAGAGAACTGAGCCAAGGACCCAGAGTTTATATAATCATCTTAGTCAGAAACCTCGGGTAGAGGCCAGCAAGTTCCCAGCTCTGTACATGGAATGGGTGTCTTCCCAGCAAAAATCTGAAGTCAAAGACCAATTACCATTGTGGGCACTACAGTTAGTTAGTTAAAGTTAAACACCAGGCAAACAGGTAATCACACAGATGACATGCATACGTTGGAATTATTTTACACGCCACAACCCTGTCTGGTAGGGTAGGACACCTAATATGTATTATCTAACACTAAGAGGTCTAGTTCTGTCCCTAGCCAAGTGGCACGTTGTCTCAGTGGTTAGCACTCTGACTTTTACAGCGCTAGGTCTCAGGATCGAATCTTGGCCAGGACTATCCGCATGGAGTTTGCATGTTCTCCCAGTATTTGCATGGGTTTTCTCCGGGTACTTCGGTTTCCTCCCTTATTCCAAAAACATGCTGTTCGGTTTATTGGCTTCCCCCAAAACTGACCTTAGACTGTATTTATGACATATGAACATGGTAGGGACATTAGATTGTGAGCCCCTTCGAGGGACAGTTAGTGACATGACTATGGACTTTGTACAGCGCTGCGTAATATGTTGGTGCTATATAAATACTGTGTAATAATAGCCGATGAAATAGCGAAAGGACAGTGAAGAAAAATGATAAATATGGATGTTGGCATAATTTCAACCATGAAAATGCTGAAACTGGCACAAAAATTTTTCCTTACTACAATTTCAGCCTATTTTACATTGAAGATTTTTGGTAAATAGCAAAGCCCTTGGTGCTTTTTTTCAAAATGACTTGGGGATGGGAGAAGAGAGGTGTCAAGGACAACCGTGGAAACACGTCCCAAGTAAAAAAATAAAGTATGGTTAGAAAAGTTGTCTGACAACATTTTGGGACCCCCTAATGAAGTGGGGGGGACAAAAAATTAAATTATAAGTGGAACACACATCTTTACAGCTGGAAGGGGTTAAAAGAATCAAAATTAGTTCACTAGAAACGTCAAACAGCAATAGATTTGTGTTCCAAGTCAATTGTCATTATTCCTTTTAATTCAATCTTTCACTTCACATGAATTTTGTATCTGAATCAGAAACAAATGATTGTATTGTAAAGTGTGGGGACACTTGTTGGCTGGAGCTGAAGGAAACATTGTAAGAAGATAATACACAAATCACATGTTGTAAATGTCACCACATCTTATAGTGTTGTATTTCAATGTCAATCATATTGAGATGTTGGTAACTTGACAACTTGAATTTGACGATGTGTTAATGCATATAGAAATGTATTCATTTGTGTTTTTATGTCAGCCTGGAGTTTAGATTGATTGTGGTCTTTATTGAGCTGAAAATCTACACAGAAAAGCACCCTGTTCATTTCTCAGCTTGGTCTGACAGTAGTAACAATAATAGCAGCAGACAGTGCAGTCCCATTTTTGTTCTATATGTGCTCTCTCTTGACCAGTGTACCCCATTGTTTGCCAGTGTATCACCATTGGTGGTTAGTTTGTACCCTCGATGGTTGGGTGCCCTGTTGGTGGGTCTTGTACCCATTTTGTTTGTCAATGTTCTCCTCATTGTTTGACATTATGCCCTCATAAATGGTTAACATGTTTCTTGGTGATTAGTGTGTCCCCATTGTTGGTCAGTGTGCTCCCTTAGTGGTCAATGTGCCCCTATTGGACTTAGTGTTCCTCTTTGCAGTCAATGTGCTCAGGTTGTTGGTCAAGGTGCTCCTTGTTAGTCAGTGCATCCTTATTGCTAATTTATATGCTCCCTTAGCTCTCATTATGTCCCCTTTATTGGTTAAAGTGCTACCTTGGTCGCCAGTATGCCTATTTTATGGGCCTATTTTATTTTTTCAGTGTGCTCCCTTAGTGGTCAAGGTATTTTTATAGTTACTTAGTATGCACCTTAGTGGTCCATGTGCACCAATTGTTGGTCAATGTGCTTCTTGTTAACCATTGTGCCCTAATTTTTGGTCAAAGTGTTCCCTTGGTGGTCAGCATGCCCCCATCTTGGTCACTGTGCTTCAGTTTAGTAGTCAGTTTGCCCCTAGTGATGGTCAGAGTTCTCCTTTTTTGTTCCTTGGTGGAACAATGGTACTTACTGTACCTGTCAAAAAAGCTTGAATCAAAAGTATTCGGAAGTTCGGTTAAATCTTTGAATTAAATGATCTGACATAAAGGATTGTTAAATTTTTATATACATTAAAATGGATAAGCAGGTTCCCCAGACTAAAGAGGTGCCATGGGACTGACAAATTTATTCTAATTGAAACAACACTGAAACTATTCTTCTAAACTGTTCCTGGACGCCAGTGCCATCTGTTATGCTCTATCTAATGATGCATGAATAAAAGGGAGCATGTGAGAACCAATCAGATGTGCTTGTGAAAACAGGAATCATAAGCTTGAAGTAGAACACTTTTATTTCCTTTTCTATTCCTGAAGAAGCTCACCTTGCGAAACGCGTTGAAAAGACATATGAGATCATAATGCATGTGATTGTAGGACAAAGTGTATTGTTACACATCATATGTATCATATGTCCTATGATGTGGAAATAAATTATGGTTTAAGAATAAATTTAAATATAGAAAATATTTTTGAGGAAAGGTGCCTGAAAAGTTCGTTATAAGATTTAAATGTGATTTTTTTTTTATCAGAAAAATGTTTGCAAATAACCCCACTGAGCCAAACCAATCCAGGTGTTATTATTGGTTCATACAAGTTGGTTCTCTCATCTCTTTTATTACACCTAGTTTTACATTTAAATACATTTTATAAAGAATAAAAAAGCTTTAAAAGAAAAATCCATGATATAGAGTATACATGTGCTACTTCTTTAAATAACATTCAACATATGAGGTGTATGATAGTCTTACCTACAATTAACTCTGAAAACAACACAGTTCTAAGATAATTTGTATTGATTTCCAGCCATTCTGGACCATTTCATGATTACAGCTACATCATTAAGCTTTTGTTTTGTGAGATGGCAAGTTGTCCCCAATTAACCTTTTCATCCAAGCAAATCTACTGCAGTGGAACATCCATAAACACAAATAGCATTTCCCCAGTGCCTTCAGTTTACTAGTTTAAGGATACTCGAAAATCAAGAGGCAAACACTTCACATAAGCATTTATAGATCTATCTTCCTAAAGAGAAGCCAACATTACCCTAAATGTATCACATGTGGAAAACTTAGTGAAAGATCAGAAGATACAGTAGGTACTCTTTTAGAAGTGGAAATTATTTTACAGGTTCTCTTTGTAGACCTGAGCATTGGGGTTTATGCTGTACAGCTTGGACAAATCTTGAGTGGTAATGACGTGATGTAGCTAATTCTTGTGTCAGGATTATTGGTTGTTCACATAGAAAGGTGATTTTTCCCCCTTGAAATGGAAATTTCACCTAGGTTAGTAAATGAGATGAAGTTCTCCTTTATTTAACCATCTATGAATGTGCAAATAAAAATCTTGTTTTTTTAGATTTTCTTTGCACCCAGTTGGGTATTCTATGAAAAGTGAACTATTATCCTTTGCAAGTGAAAATTCACCTTAAATTCACCAAGTGAACAGCCTAACTATTTTGGATAAATGGACCCCAATGGGGTGTCAGGGGCAGTCTACAGTATTGTACAGTTCCCCAAAGCATCCATGTTGATATGCCTTAACCACCTGGGTGGTTCATTTCTGTCCGGATTTATATGTCTAAAAGCGGTTAATTGTTTTTAATGAAATTTTGTTTTACTGTATAATATATTGGTATAATAGTAAAGTTTGAAACACAAGATCATGACAAAATAATAAATGAAATAAATTCAAAAATTAATAATTTAATAATTATTAATAAATTTAATAATAAACTTTGACATGATTTTGTGTTTCAAACTTTATCATACTTATACTCATACTATTATATTATACTGTAACATAAATTTTCATGAAAGTCAATGCACTGCTTTTAGACATATAAATCCAGTATATTGCATTCAATACAGTTATTTTGTAATGAATACAATATAAAATAACCTGAAATTCCTTCGGCACCCCTGGCAACAGCTGTACGCGCTGGCGTCACCGGGAACGTCAGCGCACTTGCCGGGGGACAGATCTTACTAAGAGGATGTGGCCTGAGGATAGCAGGAGCCTGGAGGACCCTGATGGGACCAGGTAAGGCTTTATTTTTTACTTTGTGGAGTCTCCGGAATGGTGTGAAGAGCAGTTGTTGCTAAAATTTTGTTTCTGTAATCGCTGAGCACCATATTCCATCAGTGAATACAAGCAGGGGTCAATAAAAAATGTTACTCATCGCTGAGACAAAATAACATTACTCAATATTGACTACCAAGGCTTATCACTGTCTACCAATACTCAACACTAGCAATGACTACTAACACATGTAACCAACAATACTCATCTCAAAAATTTTAGGTTGACACAGATCACAAGTGGTGGTGAGGGTCTTTGAGGACCAGCAACCAAAAAGGTGTAAAAGGCAGTGTTTTGGGCATTATTAAGGGGGTTTGTTATTATATTGTGAATACATGTTATTTGGATGTTATTTGAATTTTTTTATTGGTATTATTATTAAAATAATAAAAGGGATATTTTATTAAAAGGCGTGCATGTCATCCTACCCAAGAAAGGTGTGGAGTGTTTTCTGGGTAATCTGAAGGGTATGTGGAGCAATAAGAAGGTCTGTGGGTCTCTGAAATCTCGCAGTTATAAAAGTCTGTAGAGTGTTGGTAATCAGAGTTGTTAGTGAATCAGTGAATTTACAAGTGTTGGTTATATGTGTTGGTAGTCATTGCTAGTGTTGAGTATTGGTAGACAGTGATATGCCTTGGTAGTCAATGATGAGTAATGGCATTTAGTGTCAGCGATGAGTAACATTTTTTATTGGCCCGTGCTTGTATTCACTGATGGGATATGGTGTTCAGCGATTACAGAATTTAAATAAAGCTTGTACACAGAAGCAACGACTTTCCCAGCCTTGTGCAAGGAAGACTCATTAAAATATGCTTCTTCTAAACTGCCGGTACTATGACTGCATCCAGTAACCTGCTAAAGCTGGCTGTTGGGAAATGGACCATGGTTCTGGCTTGTCTTCAAATGAGGCCATGGGGAAGGATTAGGTAGGCATTCATACATGCATTTCGGTTTGTAGGTGGCCCCTTGCTGACTATCTCGATGACCCCTCAGAGGCTGCAGCGGTGGAGATGTTCCAAGTGGTCTTTGTTCATAAATTTGGCCCAGATGACACCAGTGAAAATGTTTTATGAAGCCAAAGTACAGTGAACAGTAAACCAATGTTTTTATTGGACTAATTCTTCATTTTAACATTTGTAAAATGCATTTGAATCTGTAAATGTTAAATAATTTATTTCTGGCACTCTGTGAACCATCAAGCTGTGCTCTACACTTAACATGATGATGTGGGCTTAGCAGTAAGTTCTGAGAGTGTTATGTTACTCTGGCAAGAAAGACTTTCCCTAAAGTGTTCTTAAAATCTACTCCCCTGGATTTTATAGATGACTGTGCCTGCGTGGTTTCCTAAGGTTTTCTGATGAGGAATTTCATCCAACATTCTGTTGGCGTTCATTTGTCCACCCATCTCCCTGTCCGGTATTCCTTCCGCTGGCTCATCCATCAAATTTTTTGCTGAATTAGATTATTTTGTGCTTCTTCTTTGTCTGTTTATCACTTCCATATTTATTCTGAATTAGTTTTTTATTAGCAGCAGCTTTTATGGAAAGCAATACAATGCAAATACATTTTTTGAGTACACATACCAAGCTAGTATTGTTGTCTGTGACCCAGCTGGGGAGATTTTTTTTTTCTTGTCTGTGTGTATGGGAAATAACTATCTGTATCATAATTTTATTATTGTCTGTGTCACCATTGGTGAGATTTTCTCTTGGTTCTCATCAGGGAGGGAAGTAGTGGGACATCTCCTGGAACACCATCAAAACACCTTTGAAAGAATGAAGAATTAAAACATTTGATAATGTTTTATTGATGTATATGCTTTCTTGTTCTAAGCCACCTCTCATTTTTTGCAGGGCCTCATAAGGACAAGAATTGAGGGAACATTTTTCCAACAGGTTTACAGAAAGAAATAAAAACCTGAAACAAATATAAAAACAAAACACATTCTCAGGAGAACCAGTGATAAAACAACTTTATATTTTGGTGGCAGATGGGGTTGAGGGCCCCAATCCTGCATGAGGATGGGCATTCTAATTCTAAATAAATGGTCTTTTAATAAATAACATATCTGTGTATGTAAATTCAAAATGAAGTTCTCTCATTATGATACCTTAATAGTAGCAAAATAAAAAAAAAACCCCAATAAAATCAGGTATTGCTACAATATTTACCTATGTACCTTCCATTTAAAAACACGTACCCATGTTATTAGGAGAAGAGAGGAAAGTGTTTTGTATTCTTAATATTTCTGCCAACATTCTCTTGAAAGACTGGAAGCACTTGCATGGTTTTTTTTTTTAACTTACTCCAACATGAGATGTTCCATGAATTGCAGTAAAGAAGAATTAAGCCCTTAGAAAGGATCAGTAGAGTTTTTCAGAATAGGGAGAATTTCCACATTTCTTATCCATTCCCACCTCCGGTCCTAGAGTGACAACAGTGTTCCTACATAGATAAAAAGGTGAGTAAACCTTGGTGCTCCAGGGCAGAAAAAATGCCACTGGAAGGTTCAACAGGTGAAACAAAAAGTAAGAAAACCTGGGAAAAATACAAAATGCAGATATCACATTTAAGAATTTACAAGCTGCTCCTTGAAACTAGGGGTATGCAGTTGCAGGGAGGTTGATGTGTATATTACCATAATGGACAACCACCTGGACAAAAATGTACAATGCCATTTCATGGTACATTGGCCTGGTGGTCAATGGGATAATTGCCTCCTACACTGTTGGCAAGAGGAAAGATTGCCACCCTGGAAAATGGTCAAGTAGGTCATTTGTGGTAAGTGGTAAGAGAGGACACAAACTGCCTATTGTTCATTGAACCCCTAGCAACCTTTGGTCTCGAGTCTCTAGAAGGTACACTTTAATCAGTGAACCTAGGTGATCAAGCCAACCTGGATTGGATTTTCCAAAAGTAATTTGCTATTTGTTTGTAAATGCTTTTATTCATGGACCAGATGCACTTCGGGTTTGCTGGATCACCCAGGTTCATTTATGAAAATGTATCTTCTCCAGCCTTGGAGAGCTTTAATAAATCAGGCCCATAGTGCGAAGGAACCCTACAGCAAAAGCCCAAAAAATGCATGCCTTTGCCCACAACAAAGCCCAGTAATCACTCCATGCTATGATTTGTAGGTAAAGTTAATCATCTTTAAAAATGCCTTTTTTGTTTCTCCTAATGAATATATTTTGCTACATTTTGTGACTAAGTACCCAGAGCAATGTGTAGCCTCCACTCCATAGCCACAACAGTAAACCGAAAGAAGATTCCTCTCTAAACTAATCTTCCCTGAATGAAGTGTGAATGTAGAAATATAATGGAAGTGAGAGATTAGGTACATTTCACCACTTTGTCAAAGATGGATAGTTCTACTGAATATGTCTAAACTCAGCAATTATATTAGCAGTCTAATAATGAAAAAGAAAATTGGCTTACACTTATTCCCTTTTTTTATTTGCGCAATATCTGATTCAGACTTATTCCACTTGTCAAATTAGATCATGGAGTGAAATTGAAAGAAATCATCTTCAAAGTTCTCTTTTCAGAGCTGGTTTGCAAAAGGAGAAATCCACAATACAGCCTGCGTTCACTTTAAGTACCCAATCAAGATCACAAGAATTTAAAATAATACAGATTTTCCTTGGAATCTGCTGCTTTAGTTTGACGTGGACACTGGTTGGAATAAATACATTTCTTTTAATAGGTTAGGTTTAAGAGATTGTTTACCCTAGGAGCCAATTTAGACCTATGTGCTGTGGAAGCAAGCATGACACTACTTTGCATGGTAATGTGCATAACGTGCTTTTGTGGGATGCATTGCCATTATTCTTAATGATACCTCAAAGCAACTACTCAGAACATATATTGCAAAGTGATGCAATATACAGCAATGTGCCATTGCGCACTGCTATCCAGTGCATCTTTTCTATGCCCTTTGGGGTTTTTATATTAATGGTCTGCCCAATGTAATGCATGCAGCCTCACGGCCCCAGCATCCTGTTCTTGCAAAGCACGATGCAGAAACATACAACATGGCAAAGCACTATATACAGCTGCATTTATGCAGAGCACCATGGGGCAATGTATTATAATGCATTTCTGTTCAGCATGCATGTTTTTTTCCTGCACTTTGGGCTACCTAATGCAATGCTGTAGGGCCCCAGTTCAAGAATAAACGTGTGTTTCCACAGTGCATTGGTCTAAATGGGCCCCAAGAGAATTATATTTATCCAAAATTTCTTGCTCTTTCTATATATATTATTATAATATACACAAGCCAAATAACAGCACACCTTAATATTAACAAATGACAATCTTTCAGCTGATTGTATAAAAAATAACAATTCCTTTGGATCAGGAATGCAGACGACACAATACTGTTATATGATTGCTTTTTTGTTTCATTTTCAAGGACATCGGCTCTGTCATCGGCCTCTTGCCACAGCTGGAATCTTATTGATGCATTTGGTAAGCACAAGGCATTGTTACCGTCTGAGGTCACAGACAGTAGACAGGATTTTCCCCACCTAAACTTTATTACGAGAAGCCACAACGGGTGGGAAGGCCAAAATATGTCCCAGCTGATTTGGATCCAGTTAGCAATACCGGTTGCAATAAAATTTCATTGCTGCAATGTTACATGCTGTTCATATTTGCATATTAGTTTCGGGTAGTTAGAATTTAATCGCCAGCCAGCGTCTCGAGCAACGAAAAACTGAAGAACATTTTGTGGCAGAGTCCCAAACATAATACCTTTTTTTGTTAAAGAAATGGTTAACAAGGGTAGCCATTGAACTCCTACAGCTGAGTTCATTAAGTTAGAAAAGGCTTCTTAAAGGGGGGGTTTAATGAGCTTTATAATTCTGTAAAAAATTGTTAGACATGTCAAAATATACAACACTATCATTAAAAAAAAAATAACCTTTATCATTAAAATCAATCCCTGTAATCCAGGGATGGACTCTAGTCTATGGACTTTGCCTAGTTCGTAATATTTCCATTGGTTTGCTAGGAGGGGCAGATAGAAGCATTGTCTCCTCTCCCCAGTAATCAGACTGCAACATTGCAACCTTGTAGGAAGAATGACTGTAGTATGTAGCATGACTGTAATTTACATGCACTAGGAAGATACACCTGCAGTAAATCTTTGGTGAATTGCATACTTTTAAAAGAGTCCTCCTAAATTGCACGTATAGCCATTTTTAAATTGGAACTTTCATTAAAAAAAATAAAACTTACCTTTTACTTCTGCAGAGCCCTCAATTCCTCTATAATCAGGTTCTATTTGGTCCTGTGCAGTCCTGGATTCCTTCTGGGACGGAGGAACGAGCAGGCACAGCCATCTTCGTCTTTTTAGAGCTTCTGATCATGTTGCCTGATCTTGCACTGCACAGTCGCAAGATTCGGCGCCATTTCCTCCTGAAAATGTAAAAAAAAGAAAGTGCCAATCTCACTGCACATGTGGGGGATTGGCACTTTTTTTTAACATTGCCGGGAAAGCCCATGTGCAAAAAAAGCAGCCCTAAGCCTCCTGGGATATGTGACAAATGTATGCCGGGAGGCTCTGGGTTCCCATTCAGTCTTGACTGCTGAGGTGGTGAGAAGGGGTTCTCCCCTTCTAATTAATAAAAAAAAAACAAGATTTCCATCATTTTATATAATGTTAAAATACCTAAACTCAATAATTCCCCCTACATAAAAGAGTAGACAACACTTTTATATAAGGTAAAAACTACCTTTTTGGGGGGGGGGCGGAGGTTTTTGGGGGACGATCAAGTCAGAATGGGAGCACAGAGCCTCCCATGTTACATACTTCATGCATCCCAGGAGGCTTCTGGCTGCTCCTTTTGCTTAAATAAGTTAAAAAAAGCATCTACGTCACCCGATCTCGTGACTGCGCAGATTGAGATAGGGTGACATACGAAGAAGGTGCAAGAAAGGGCAAAGCAAATGGAGATGCCCGGCGCTGGGATGAAGGAGGGTACCAGGATGACATGGGACCAATCCAGGAAACCTCCAGGTTTGACGGATCTGCAAAGGTAAAGGTGAGTGAGGTTTTTTTTTCAGTTTACTTCCGCATTAAGAATTTCATGATAGGTCTACTTTAATAATGGATGGAGTAGGGGAGGGTCAACCATAATCAATTTACCTTTTCCTGTCTGTGTGTCATTGTGGAGACCTAATAGGGCACATTCACATTCATCCAGGGCAAGCTAGTGGTAGGTAAGTGATTGCTGCTGGAGATAGTGAGGGTCAAGAGGGGACAGGGCAGCTGATGTATTTTTGCCCAAAGATTTACCTATTCATGAAGCACTAAAGGTCAGACATACATGTGGAATCCTTCCTGCCTTTGTGCCATCCCTCTGTGCCAGCATAAAAGTGAACATATTGTGCTGCAGAACCGTCCCGTGCTTTAGACCTCAGCCCTGCCGTGCACCGCCCACAGCGCCAGTGTGTAACGGCAGAGGTAAATGTGCCCGCTTTGGGTCATGCTGGGTTATAAAGTATCTTCCTAAATGCTTTATAAATGTTTCCTTGTCTAAGTGTAAGTGTGTAGTAGTCGTTTTCTCTCCTCGGCATAATTCTGTTTGTATTGAAATACGTAATATTTTGTAAAAAAAATACTGTAAGTTGAGGAATTCATTTGCATGTTTACTGTAAATGTCTGTTTAATTGATTACACCATGATACCACAATACTCCCCGCAGCGACAGTTCTGCATCTTACTTCTACTCACACCGAGGCCATATGGCTCATTTCCTGCATGGTAATTCATTACAAATCTAAGGTTTGATGAGTGGAAGAAAAAGCAATGTAGAGGAGCAATTCACATATTTCAACTTTTTATGTGGCCTTGTAAATTAGAACTACCTTAAAGTAGATGTAAAGCCTACCTGAATGGAATTTAGTTTGTTAAAGCACTATGTGTCATAAACAACAGTCATTTAAATAAAAGGCTTTTTCATGTTTGGTGCTGCTAATCCCTTGCAGCCTATTTTGGAATAACCTCCAAGCTACGGGTACATGCACTCCAGTGATGGGTGCGGGGTATTTCCAAGAGTGGGCTTCTTGATTGTGACAACAGTGGTCTATGCCTACGTTATCATTGTTGAAATAGCCACTTGCTGTCTCCAGTCTCGGAATCCATGTGATAGTAGGACAGCTCAGGAGCAGAATTAGAAGACATGGGTAGAATTTTGTCAACTTTTGGAAGGAAGGACATTAAGCAAGATATTTATGGCAGGAACACAAATTAGTTCTCTGCAGCAGAGCCCAGGTTGGTATGGTGCACAGCACTAGGGGTCTGTACACAGCAGCCTGGGCTCAAAGGGATGTTGGGTTGGAAGATAATAGAAAACCAGTGTTGATTGCAACTTATTTTTTGGAGTTGGTGCAGACAAAGGGGAGCTGCAAGGTGTGCCACTGCATGAGGGGCCCTGCACCCACCTCAGCTAGTTTTTTGTTTTGCTTCGTCCCTCACAGCAAATCAAACAGACGGCAAGCAGGGTTAATTATAGGTGAGTATGTGCTGCTAAGAGAGGTAAATAGAACAAATGGCACAAATTTATTATTTAATAATATATATATTTTCAAATATGAACCATGATTTCTTTCCCTCAAAAAGAATTTAAGTGTATACCTGGGTCACACCACTGGATGTCACCGTATGCTTAAGTAAAATGTGTAACAAACATTTTTACAAGACATATGAGTTTGTTACATATCGTAAATGAAGACAGAGCTCCATCTTCTGGTAGCCAACAATAAAAAAGATTATTAGGACCAAGTGACCCTTTATAACCCACTTAATAATTCTAAATATTTTAACCTGTAAAAGGGAGATAAAAAGATCAACAGACTGAGCCCACATGATAGTATTTTTTCCTTCTTTTAAATAAATGTTTTAAAAACAACACATCATATGCATTCCATTATTTTTATTATGATTTCTATTGATTACTTTAATAAATAATACAGTATCAGTGGCATCTGCATTTTGTGTCTTTATACTCAAGTCAAAGCATGTCTTGAGTATAACATGATTTTCTGTATTTTCAGGCAAAAATAAGCACCTTGGTTGATTTTCAGAATGGTCTATATTCAGGTATATAAAGTAAATCCAACTTAAAATTCTGCCACCTCCCCCCAACCCCAATCTATGCGTTAAAAAGCAAAATTTTTGTGTTATTACGTAGCCAAGGCAAACGGTACAGTGCTGCAGAAAATGACACAACATTGGTGCTTTTCTCTGCGGCGCTGAACCCCATCTAATTTCAATTTGAGATTAAAATGATTGTCACAAGATTGGCCTGAGAACACATTGTGTATGCTTGAAACTAATAAACATCATGCAGGGAAGGGTTCCTCAAGGGGGGAATGAACTACCCAAAAGAACATCAGGCTTTAGCCGGAAATGAGGTTTTGTTTTCAGATATGTATCAATGTTATCGTAAGTCAAAAATTCTATACAATGTTTGTTATATATCCTTCCAATGAGATTTTGGGATTTGGGAAATTTTCAGAAGCAGAGAAAGATGAAAGTACATCAGATATTTCTTAGTACTGAAACCACCACATTTGCATGATGTATCTTCTCCAGAGCTGAAATCTCTTTTGTTGGGTGATCTACCTTTCTCTTGTTATACTGATTCATGTGAACCACGAGCAATGATGGAATATATTCTACGACCTCAAGAGCAAAGTAAAAAAGAAACTATTTTCCATTAATCTAAATTACAATACCTTATTTGCAAGGTCAACAGAAACAATTATGGATTTTCCATAATTCTCCCGTTACGAACTAAAAGAAAGATGTATTGACTATATAATATAAATTATTTACATAGCATGCTTTTCTTTTCATAACCCTTTGGTCTTTATTTGGAATGCTTAGCTGGAAAGGTCAATAGGATTTTGCGAAAACGTCATGACATTGGTGGCCCATGTTATTGTGTTCTGATGTACTGCTCAAGATGGAAGATGCACTGAAAATGGTGCATTGGTTACATCATACACTGACCCGATGATTGAGAGGGCCATCCAGACTGAAATAAAATAGGTAGTGTAAACAAAGAGGTGAGTATAGGTTGTGGTTTAATCATTTTGAAATCAGCCATAAAGGGTCTTGTTCAGATACTTTCTTACATTACTATTTTCATTCTAGCATTATCCACCACAATCATGTGAGCCCAAGCTGGCATGGACACCCCCCTTGGTGGGCATCAAGGTTCACATTCTCCCTAAATACCTGGGTATCTTGTCATGAAAGCCTTTGTTTAGTTACTTCCTATTGCCTCTAAATTTGTTCTAATGTGTCTCAGTTGGGTTTTGGGGTCAATCGGAACCAAAGATCTCAACATAAAGAATCTGAACACCATAGACTACAATCAGAAAAATTTTGATTTTAGTCTATGGGGAAAAAGTCATGAACGTAACCAAGGAGTGCATCCATGTCAGTTCGGGCTTATATATTATACTGCCTACGTTCAATCCACAGGTCTCTCTAAAACTATTCCTTGGAGAACCTATGGATAGAACCTTAAGGATTTTGCAAGCGTGTCACTATGATAAATGTAGTACTGGGTTGGAAGAACTAAAATGTAAAGCGACATATAATCAAATCTCTAGAAATGTCTCTGGAGTCCAGTGCCACCTTTTCCACTTTACCCCATGGTTCACCTTAGAAAGGGGATACCTAGCGACCAGTGAACTTTCCAACTTGAAACAGGGAGCATGAGTTTGTAACTCAGATGTACTAGTCCCATCATCTATTACTGAAGAAGCACACCTTGCGAAACGTGTTGAAAGATTTATGAGACTATAATTTGCATACATGTATGTCCTATGATGTTTCTACATGTAATTCCTAATGTTAAAATAAATTATGGCTTTATGAATAATTTAGGACAAAATTATTTGAAAAAAATGCCTTAAAGGGTCTATATAACATTTTAAAGGTTTTGAAATTTCCTTATGAAAACACATTAATGTGGTGGAGTTTTTAAGGGATTACAGTATGTGACTGGGTTTCTATATACTTTTTGGAGATGTTGTTGGATGGGAGGTTGCAGTTTGTCACTTTTTTCCAAAAGAACTTGAATTTCAAACTCCTAGGCTACAATTTGATCTATTATAACCATATAAAAAATATCTTTCCTCAGGTAATACATAGACCCCTACGGTCTTCCTACTAGACCCAAAGCAATGAATCTTCAGACAAACGTATAACTCATTAGTGGCCACCCTTTTCACCGTCGGCTTTTAATCACTGGTGTGTCCGAAAAATATTGAGTCTGCTTTTTGCTCTTTAGTTATCAGAGATAGATCTGATTTCTGTCTGACAGATTATTATTCATCCCACAACAGTAAATAAATCTCTCCATGGGGGATCTGCCGTTTATTCCTCTTCCTATCCCCGGCGGCCAGGGACCATGCTGGTACACTCATTCACTGGCCTTTCAACTGTAAATGTCCATTTTCTTGTGTGTTGCCAGTCACATTAATTCAGCTAGAAGGGACAAGGATTCTCTTGATGACATAATTCTTTTTTTTTTTTTTACTTTTTATTATGTTTTCCTGCTAAATAATCATAGAAAAGAATGTAAAAACTAAATATGCATTAAGTCGTACAAGCAGCTGTAAATATGCATTCACGATAAAAGAGTCAAAGTGCTCTGTTAGCTGCTATAAACTTACTAGCAGTGCAAAAAGAAGAGATGATTTTATGGAAAACTACTTTAACCGTATTTCCACAATTAATTTTCTTGATGATTTCATTGTGGTAAATTACAATACACATTGCTCTGTTCATCATTTAGCGTAATTCCATTTCTCTGTACGGCTTTAAAAATAAGTATAATCAAAACAACATTTTCACCTACGTTACAAATTATCTGATGTTTAAACTTTTGACTTTATCTCTGATAGGCATTCCAAGTTTGTTTTCCAAAAAAAAAAGCTTGCTGTCAAGGGAGTTATCACTGTTGATCAGCCTGAAACTCTGAGCCTTTCAGATCTATGGTCTAAAACTGCACAGTGTGCCGCTCGTGGGTACGTAGCAAACTGCTGCTATACAGCCAAGAGCGTCAAACCGTGCAGTAGGTCAACACATTTACACATGTTGCCCTTGAGTTTGCAGATGAAGTGTGTTTCTTCCAACAGGAAAAAAATGCAACTTTGTGGATAGAAACAAGATCCAAGAACTGTGCCATAGCCATGCCACTTTGCAAATGTGTGCACCAACTGGCTCCCAACACTCCCATTGCAGTTAGGTTAGATGTTGTGGCCATGCAGGAAAATTTTTGCAGTTTACTGCAAATTTGAAAATAGACCTAAAGCAAACCTATCATAACATTTTTAACATTATTTAAAAGAACGGATAACCATTTATATATTGATAAAATTTATTTTTTAAAATACCTTTTGTAAATTTAAAGAGGAGGACAAATCCCCTTCTTTTGTTACCACTGCAGTGGTGGAGACTGAATAGGAAACCCAGAGGCTCCTGAGATATATAGGCCATGTGTCCTTGAAGGTTTCAGGGAAGACAACAGAAGAAGATGGACACTCCCGCTGGTTCCTCCATGCTAAAAAGAAGGAGAAATATGGTATGGCACACTACTAAATTAAATTGGATTGCGGAGGGATTGAGGGTTCTTGGAAAAGAAAAAGTTCTTTCCACAGTCAAAAGAAAAATGTGAACACTACCCTTCTTTTCCCCTTTGTCATATCTAAAATTTCTAAAATCTAATTTCAGTCTTCAAATTGGTTTGATGACCCTTGACTCACCATTTTAGAAAAAATGTTTGGAATTGACGAGTGTTTAAAAGTTGAACTGTGGTTTGGCTCTGAACATTTAAAAATTAACACACTCTTAACAAGATATAAAAAAGCTTTTCCTCATCATTATTATTTAGTCTTCCAAATTTACAGCAAAAAACAGTTTAATTTTAATTTTAACAGTATATCTCATCCCTAATCGGGAGCCAACAAATTCAAGGCCTTTCTTGTGTATTTTGAGTATTTTGTTCATGGTGCCTGTTAATTTTACAATTTGTTGAACCCAGAAATGCAAAGCATATCACAAGTCTGGTCACCATTATTTTCTTTGTTTTTCCTGCAGCTGATTTTATTCTCATTTATTCACTTTTTCGAAACAGTTATTTCTGATAACTGCTGGGGTAATATTCAAGATGCAGCAGTAGAGGTGCAGGAAGTTCAGATTTACTGTATAACTATATATGACTAAATTAAGAAAAATCTGGGAAACTCTTGCACTGTGGGTACAGCTTCCAATCCAGCAAGCCCTCAAGATAACAGTGATTTTTCAGGGTACTGCTTAAGCACAACCAAATTTTACCAAATGTTTTATTACAGCAAATCTCGGATTTATTTACGTCCTTCTAAGAATATGTAAATACTTGGATGTCCAGGGGCTGGCCATGGTTTTACATGTTAAAAAAGAAAAAATAGACTATAGAAAAAGTTGCAATTTGGTGCCTGTTTGCTTCTTTGCTATTTCTTTAGGATGCCTTGGTTCCCCTCCAAACCCTGGTGTTCTAATATGAAATGATCGAACTCAGCTTCTGCAGTCTTTGCCTATCTTCATGTAACTTTAGACAAACGTCTGCATCTACAATTGAAATTCACATACCACATGTAAACTGTTTTAACTTCCAAAAAATTTATAAAATACAATTCAGCCACCCTTATGATGGAACCCCTGCCAGACATCACACCCTGACCCTTCAATTGATTTTTTTTCACCCCAATTACTTCATAAAGGTCACTAACATGTACCCAGCCTTATGACTGGACAGTGCTGCCCCTTCTTCCCTCAGCCTGCTATACAAAAAATATAGAAAACTAGTTCTATCCAAAACTACGATGTATTATCTAACAGCTAAACATGGACTTTCTAAAGGCAAAGAAATTTTGCAATCATGCAGGTTCATTATTGCACAAGCAACAGACAATGTCCTTTTAATAAATCACAATTATCTGCCGTCTTTGTGGAAAACTTTTGTGATGTGCCATGTATCCCGGCATCCTCCAGGACTGGCAAATCTGAATGAACTTGAGATATAAAGTCATGTGATCCCAGCTTGGCCAATCAAGATGGGCAAAGCTCCAACTCCGGGAGGGGGAACAGAAGAAAATGGTTGCGCCTGCAATGGATTGGTAACAGGTGAGTGTAATTAAAAAATTGAGATCAGACAGGTAAGATTATTTATTGCAGAAAGGACATGACTTGTCCCTTTTTTCAATAAAGGACCTATCTGATAACATCTGTTGAAGAAAGGTTATGGTTCCACTTTAAAGGACATATAGGGATTAAAATGTCAGATACAGCATGTTAACATGAATAAAAAACACAGATAGATGTGAATAATTATTTTTATATAAAATAGTTTTACTAAATATACAATTGCACTAAAAAGTGTTGTTTATCTGTATGTAGTTTAGCTTATTTCACATTATGTAATAGAGTCTCTCACACCAGAATTTCCCATGACTCCTTTAAGCTGTGGAGCCTGCAGAAAATATTATTACTGGCTACAAATCTGTAAGAATTCCTCTACCCTCAGGCTATTCTGAATGAGGTTTTCCATTGAGGGGTGAAGATTTGTACTGGACACGAAGCATTGTTTTCTCACCACGAGCTAATACCACTTCATGAATACTTTTTTCATGGTCATTTATTTTATGTGTTAGCCCCCTTATGTGATTATTTCATTAAGTTAAGGCAATTCTTTGCATGCTACGTCATTCTAAAACACAATTACATTTGAGGACTTTTTAATAAAATCAGCTAAAAAGTTGGCCCAGTTTGGTCACCGAAAATGTTCAAAAAAGAAAGTTGTATTGCCAAAGTAATGGAAAAATGAGAAAAAAATGTTTAGCAAAAGATAAAAAAGGTAAAACAAAAAATAAATAAATTTCCAAAAATGTTTTTTTAGCTTTAATTATAATTCAACTGCAAACACTTGGCAAGTGTGGAGGATTTTCACTGCCTTCTGATTTCTGATCTGATTAAATGATGGGACATGAAGTAAACCTAAAAGGAAATCAACAGCCAAATGATCATGATATGCAATATGTTGTGATAAAATATGATTTTTGGGTTTCCAATTGACCATGGATAGATTGGACATGTTGATTCATGTCATGTGTCATGAACAAGCAGATCCAATCCACTGGAATTCCACTCACTTTCCATCTAAAAAACAACTGGATGGTCAGAATATCATACCTGTATGTGCAGGATTTTAAGACTTCCAAACAATCAATTAGCAAAATTGGCAGCTGATCTGCTTATGTATACTAGACTATATGAACTGTGTGTTTGGGCCTGATTTAATGCTCTCCAAAACTAGAGAAGATAGACTACCATGGGCGAACCTGGGTGACCTGGCAAACCATTTCGTAAAATATTTTGCTGTTATTTGGCAAATTTTTTCAATCCCGTACCAGATCCATTGAAGGTTTGATGGAACATCCAGGTTCTCCCATGACATTTTATCTTCTCCAGTCTTGGTGAGCTTTAATAAATCAGGCCATATGTGTTCTTTTTGTATTGAAATTGTAATTCTTTCGAACTTTATTAAAAATTTAACAACATATATGACAATTCATGGATTAACTGGAGGAAGCCATATAAATATATACCTGTATTGTTCTGTCCCTTTTGCAGACAGCTAAGTGTCCTGATGTACACAGAGCAGGGGTGGACAGAGTGAGGTGCGAAAGTGTGCCACGGCATGAGGGACCTGGACCCTCTTCAGACAACAGGGGCCTCCACAGAGGTCCCAAGTCAGTCCTGCACAGGGGCCCACTGTTGACTATGTTTACTTCTGACATAGAGGGAGGCATTAAGTAGACAATGACTTCTGAACTAAGCTAATAGAAAAGATTAGGTCATACAAGTCCTGAGAGCAAAGGCAATGGGGGAAGCAGCACAAGGAGCTACTCAGCCATTCTGTATTCCACCAAGAAGCATACCAATAGGGAAGAGCAGATTTTAACTTATTAGTCTGCTGCTTCTCCTTCAGTGTCCATTGGCAGGTTGAGTTGGTTAAGGTGGAGAGACTCCTCCTTTGAAACGTGGGACCATGGGAGGTTTGTAAATCTCAGACTTGGACAGACAGATCGTTTGACAGACAAAACAGCTTACTGGTACATATTTCATCTGTGTATTTAGCCGTTTGCCTGGATTTCAGATTTAGAACCAATTTCTTGGAGTCTGTCACCCATCAGATGGACTATTAATTTTCAATTAATTTGCACTACAACAGCACATTTGCATATCGACTTCAAACGTCTTCAAGAAGGCCCCATAAAAATCTCTTATTAAAGCACATCTTGTCCTACAGAAGTCGGTTTATAATAAAACATCCCTCATTCTGTATAATGTTATAAACGCCACAGATGGTAATGACAACACATTTAGACAACAGTGCTTGCCAATTGCATGTATTAATATTTGAAATGTCGAATCCTACACAAGATATGGTAATTAACATTTTCAGATTGTACTAATGACTTTCATAATTAGTAATTACTTTCGAAATTGAGTTTCAAAAGTATTTTCCAAACTTTTTGTTGAACCCACTGAATCCAAGGATTATTTAAACACTGGAATAAAGTGTATGAAGACATATTAAATGTTAATAAAATATTTTTTTTCAGGCTGGCTGTGTCCTAAGAATAGGGGAGAAGTTTGCAATTCCTAGCTGCAACTTGCTATTCTGAAAAAAATCTCATTTCCATAAAGATTTATTGTTGCCAATAGAAACATTACTGAATTTGGAAACATTCAGTGTAATAATTAATGAGTACAACATTGGAAGGGAATTTTCGATCTGTAAGGCTTAAACTTAGTGAAATTTACAAATACCATTAGACATGACAGAAATGAAAGCTTTTTTGGATTTACAGCAATTTATAAAGTGTTAGCACAGGTCATATATGGTGCATTATAGTGTGACCTTTCCGCATGGGCTGACCCTATCTAGTCCTGACTGCAAGAGCTTATCCAATCTTAGCTCTTTTAGCTGCAGGCACTTACCCAACCCTAACTTCTCTAGGATAGCTATGGTTAGGGGAACTCTTTAAGTCAGGACTAGTTTGAGTTGTAGTTGGGGTAGCTAGTGCACTCAGATTAGGCTTATTTAGAATCGGCCATCTCTACTTTAAAGGTACAAAAACACACCTAAAGCTCTGATTTACCTATGCAAGGCACATGAAGGCTGCCAAATAGAAAACTGCAACAATGGCAACTGCTCTGATCAGTTTGAATTTAGCAGCCTCACCTAAAAACCCACCAGCTAATGAGACAGCTTAAAGTGGACCTAAACTGAGAAAACAAAAAAAAAAAACCTAGGAGGTAATTCTATTCGACATGCAATGGCATGCAATGTCTCTTTTGTCCAATAACTAACCCCTTAGTTCCTGGTGACTTTTTTTTCCAGGCCTAAATTACACAACACACACAAAGCCAGCCCCCGGGGATTATGTACCTGTAATCAATCCAACCAATGAACGGGATTGCCATTTTCATGAAAGTCCACTGAGGTGTCGACAGTGCAGATGGGGGGTACCTATCCCTACAGTGATGACAGGTCCTGTATCTGTCGTCACTGCTGGGCAACAGCACAAGTTAGGTATGTGCCATAATTGGCAAGTTTGCTGTGTATACAGAACCCCTCCACCCACCAAAAAGTTTAGTTCCACTTTAAAACTACTCACCTTGACAATGGGCTCACAAGTCTGATACCTACATTAAGGGCTGTTGCATGCAAGTATTGGGATCCAAGACCAGGCATCATTCTTGTTATCAAGTCACTGTACCTAACAATGATTGTATAGCCAGGGGGTTCATAGGCTCATTTCATTATTCTGAAGCCAAAGGTTTCCTTAACTAAGCAAAGGAGTATTTAAGCAATTCTCTGCATATATACACACAATGATACATATTCCAGCTAGGGATGTCACTTTTTCTGAGAGCAAATACTGGTCCTAGCTTATGTTATGCATTTACTGCTTTCTTGTGCCTGGGAATCATTGCCTCTTGGCAGATGATATATGTAGCGTCCCCTGGAGGCAGCTTCATTGTGAACGAATGGGGGCAGCACTGAGCAATACAGTACTGCTCACTGCCAAAACTGTCCAATGTGCAGACACTGATTCTATAAGCAACAACACTGCGGTGTGAGTGATCGAGCTGATCGGGAAGGTATGATTATTTGATGCAGGTCTGTACCGGATGCCCTTGCTTTTTTTGCTTTTTTTAATACATTGGAAACAAGTCCAAGTTTTACTGGCTGGACTGGTAAAATTCTGCCAAACCTCCTTCCAGCCCTTTATGCCTTTTAAATGTCAGTTTTGACACAGTCACCTTTTAATACATTTTACAAAATGCAAAAAAACAACAATTTATTTATTAATGCACATAAATTTCCTAGACCAGTTTAAGGCCATAATTTTAATATAAATGTACTCGTTGACAGTGACTGTAGAACCCTGACATTGACTTTATTTTATTTCTTTAACAAAGTAAATGTAATTGACCTTGGCTGCAGTAATGTTTTACACACCGTTCTCCTCCATGTAAATTCCCCATCTAATAGCTGTTTTTTAGTTTGACACGTGTTAACCGGTGGCCAATTAAGGCACAATACATTGAGACGCTTGACATATCGGTTGGAAAACTTGGCAGGTTAGCCCACAATTCCTAAAGCACCGATAGAAAGCATTATTCTTGGTGTCACTTGTCCTTAAGGTACAAACAAATTCCTTTCCTCTGAAAAATAGATGATAAATTAAAGGAAGTTTATGTATTTGCAACTGTAAATTACGAACAGGATGCAAAGCGTTCCCCTGGCTGACTCATTGCCAAAAATAAAGCAAATCGCCGTAGGAAAGATTCCTTAAAAAAAAAAGAAAAAACTCTATAAGAACAATGAAGAAGCACAAAAAAAAGTTCCCAGACAATTTCCTGAGATTGTCCCTCTACGCAAAGGGGACATCCCAGAGTGAATCACTGTCACAGCTGATTAATGTTTTAATGGCTGGGAAGTCTTAACACATAAACACTGATGATTTAACTTCCAGCAATTCAGAAGACTGGCAGATACAAGCTGAAAACAAAATCACAATTTGCATGTTTCAATTGAATATGTGGACAGTGCAGGGACGTTTTCATAAAAAGGACAGTACAGCAATTTTTTTTTGGTAAAAGAACATTTTTGTTCTCACAAAAGCTGGCTCAGAGAAAGAATGATCGCCCCCTATTTTGTGTAGGAGATTGGAATTCTAGCTACAAGCAGAATATAAATTACAAACAAAAAATGACAAGTGATGTTTTGTTTTGATGTAAAAAAAAGCCAAAGTAAGTAAACAGAAGTTGATGTATAAAGAATTGTAATATAATAACTCCTTTTAGTGAGAGTGCAGATTTTATGGATATTAGAAGAAACTGCACAAGAGATGTGGCAAGCAGGATTTTTTTTATAACACATTCATAACAAAGTGCAGATATGGTAATGCACACTCAACAACACAACAACATTTTGTAATTAGATTAAGGTAAATGACTGAATCATTTAAAACAAATTTGGAGTTGTAAAATAAAAAAGGTAAAGTTTTTAACAGGCAAAACCTCTTCTACCAGCAAACATTTTATCTTTTTCACACAGCAGTTCTCTCTTTTTTTTTTTGTATGCACAGGACATTACAGTACAGTGTAGATTCGAATCTCAGCCAAGGCACTATCTGCATGGAGTTTGCAGGTCGTGTCTGCGTGGGTTTCCTATGGGTACTTCACTTTCCTCCCACATCCCAAAAAAAAGGCAGTTAGGTTAATTGGCTACCCCCCCAAATTGACCTTAGACTGTAATAAAGTGATATAACTATAGTAGGGACATTAGATTGTGAGCTCCTTTGAGGGACAGCTAGTGACATGACTATGGACTTTGTACAGCGCTGCGTTATATGATGGCATTATATAAATACTGTGGAATAATAATAAAAATATTAATACACTCTGGTAAGGTGTTGTAAAAACCTGTGGAAAACCTTAAATCTCAGCCAGCATACTGGCCCTTGGCATTCCTCTGGTTCCTTCTGAATGGATTGTGATGACACTTAAGAATGGAACCAACACTAAATTAGTAGGAAGATGGCTAAAATATCTCAGTGGCCATAGAGGGATCAACAAGAGGGAGAGAGAAAAGATCTTTGAGGGAGAAGAGAGATTTGAGGAACTCCAAATTGCATACCCGGCACACTGGAGGGTAAGAGTGTACCTGTGCAAGTACGCTGTGCCTAGTTGTACATTATGGCAAGAGCTCACCCATCCGGCAAGTGGAAAAGTCCAGCTTTGAATTTGTATTAAAAAAGACCTAAACCCTCATCTCATGTGAAAAAAACATGCTTGAAAAAAGACACTTCTTGGTAAACATACTTAACAAACAGGAGACGTACTTAGCTAATCTGGATTCTGCCAGCAGCACCTTGGTGAAGGTGTCATCACATTCCTTTAAAAAAGAACCATAGGATTCCCAAGGATCTGCAGTTATTTGTGCTGGCTATTCTTTTCTGTGATTTAAGGTGCTTTTTTTCAGACATGAAATTAGTAACTTTGCATAGTGGGTCCCTTTATGTATATCAAATGCTAATTATTGGAACAAGGCAACATAAGCTACATCATTCCCACCCCTCAGTATAAGCTGTATATAGGTGGAACAGTAAAGCATGTTGTTCTCTACAGTGCAGACATAAATGTATCTGATTGCAAACAAAGCAACATTTACAACTTTTTGGGCCTATGGTAACTGCTCTCGAATCACTCCTAAAGGACAGCAAAGGTAAACAGACGATATTTTCAGAAACCTAATTTGTTCTATGAGCAACTATCAATAGTGTTACAATAAAATAAAGGCTTAGCTAGCTATTGCCAATATCTTGTCCTAAGCTGGCTTACTGCATTATTGCTATTTGTTGTGTTGCTGAAGACATTTCAAGCGAAAAGGATGGGAGTATGTACATTAGGCTTTCGATGAACAGGCATGTCAAACTCTTGCTTGTCCTCGGTGTAATTGGACATCACTTCCGCTGGCTGATAGCAAGCGCAGCACAAAGACATCACTTTAATGAACTAAATAGAGCATGAGCTCATCACGTTGAAGATGTACATTCCCCGAACACTCTTTCTTTATAACACCCAGTGGAGCGAGCTGCTCTTATTACCCCTCCTCCTGTAGTAACTAACAAGGTGATAATGTCTGTGTAGATTGTGCCCTCTGAAACCAACATATTGAATCGAAAACTTTTACTCAATTCTCAATTACCAGGAGGAATTTGGCAGACAATCCTGCATTCATTAAAATTCATTGGGTTTAGGGGGTTTGTAAGGTAGAGCAGGTCATGAAAGGGACAAGATGGACAAAGTTTCTGAGTTTTCAAAACGGTTTTTAAAACTAGTTAGCACAACTCGTATTGGTGAAGCACGAAAATACATTCATTCTGTATATGGTGAAATTCCAATAAATATAATGAAGAATTTCACTTACCCTTTCCCTTCCTATCATCTAGTAGTAGATATACTGTTTGTGAAGTCTTAGGACAGACTTAGGAACCCATTAATATTTGTATACCCTATAACACTACTGGGACCCCTTTCATTGTTACATAGACCTGGACATGGCTCCCTTTTCCTGTTGTATGTTGCAATAGTAGGTGAAAGTAAATTTTCCAGTAGGTAAAGTGCCTAAAGGTGACCATGCAGCTATGGATTGTGATTGATCTAGGTACAAGTAATCACAAACAAGCAATCTAATATTGAATAAATTATTGATACAACACATATCGTATGGTTTGAAAATAAGATATAATAGATATGACCTGTTGAAAAAAAGATAATTTCATTTACATATATATATAGGATTGTTTGTCTGACACCCATGCAAAACCCCCCAGCCAATTGATCATATTCACCTTCAAATGAAGATGCCTTATCATTTTTAAGTTGTATGGAATGATCAAATATTGATAGACTTCAATGTGTATCTGGTCATCCTAGGATTTTCTATTATTTTGTTGAGATTTCTTCCTTTCCACTTCTTACTGTGTCTCCAGGACTGGAAATATTTGGACTTTTCTAAAATGGGACAAAGACCACTCTACACTAGCCCTATCCTAATCAAGCTATAAACCCAATTTTTTGTACATGTATTTTACTTCTTAGAACTCATGGAAAACCAATTGGACCTTTTGGCCAAGGTCTAATAAAATCTCTATTTAGATATTTAATGGTTTTAGAACAGCACAACAGAAAACATTGGAAATGTAACACATTGTGTAAAATCGCATTAGACACCTCAACTATTGTATTTCTAAACTATCATTGATTATTGTCCTTTATAATAGCCAATTCTATAAACTTTAAAATATAATAATGTCTGTTGAAGAAGAGTTACCGCCTAATGCTACCTAGGAAGGTTTCTAGTTAAAAGTACCCTAGCAATCCTTAGAGACCAACTGTTTGGTGTAAGGAGGTTATACAGAGGGCAGAGGAGGATAGCAAGGTTTGGAGTGAGGATTAGGTTGGAGGACAGTTTGAGATTGAAACTGAGAATTCTATTTGGTTTCATTAAACAAGATCTTCTATTTTATTGTTATGCAGGATATATATATATATATATATATATATATATATATACATAATGTTGGTATTATAACGTTGGGTAAATTCAGAAAGTGAATCCACAGTGTGCCCAGATCTTGTATCTTGGGATATAAACTTAAAGAATAGGCATTAGGCTCAAGCTTTTACCCTGACCCGATCCACCATCCCATACCATAGAACCAGTAAACATAACTTACAAATAATCTAATTTTTTTACTAAATTCCATGGACCTTTTGAATTTTCTACACATAAGTGCTTGGGTGTACAAACCAGAAGCGTGCATATAAACTTTATATCATCCCGTCCGTTACCCACCTAAATATGTATTATTAGGGTTGGGGAAACAAGATGGGAGCATTATTGATTTACAACTGAAAAGTTTTTTAAATTTGAATGACATGACATTGCTTTCTGCTTTCTTCTGTAGGTCCAGGTTGGGTGTGGACCCCTTACTCCCTGGGTTCACTGGCAATAAGATAATTGATGTTTGGCAGCATTTAACCTAAAAAAAGAATGAGGCAGAATTTCTGGATTGGTGAGTATATGACCATACTGAGGAGCAGGTGAGTATTGTAGCTGTAGCTACTTTTTTAACTTTTCCAAACAAGATGGGAACTGATGTTTTGTATTTTAATCCAAGCTGAAGTGATTTAAAGGCCTTACTAACCAAGGCCTGCTGAAGATATTAATCATAAACCCTTTGACTAACATTCAAGGGTCCATACAGTCAAAATGTTTTATTAGAGAAATTCTAACCATGTTGTAAGCTGCTCACAGTCAGTAAAGGAAATAAGAGGTGACTTATCACTTTATGAACAATATTTTGTTTTCATAAAACAGACAGGTGTCAACAAAAAAAAAAAAAAAGAAAAGTTTTAGAGCAAGACCAAAACGTAATAAGATACCCAAATGAGAAAAAAAAAATCATAGCTCCTTATGGATTTTCAATTACTGCTAGACTTTTAACATTTACAATTGTACTCTGCGCGTAAGCTTTCTAAAATTTGTTCTCCCCAGCATAATATTACTCTTGCCATCTGTTGTCCTCGCTCAAGCAAAAGGAATCTGCATTGTGAGAAAGTTTCCATGCTGTCATCTAGTAGAAGAAAAGTGTGTGTCTCATGCATATTTAGCATTGAGGATTAAGGGAAACACATGGAACAATGGCTGCAATAAATATAGTAAACTGTTTTAATGATATCAACAGAATACGTGACAATCTCAAAGTCAAAGGCAGATCGGGGAGCGGCCAAACAAGCCTCCGAGGAAGAAATATCTTTAGCTTTTATGTGCTGACCGTCTCTGTTTGTTTTTTACAGATTTAGCAGGCAAAACAAGTGATTGTTGTCTGTGAACGTTAAGGATTTGAACAGGAAATCAAATTTCAAATTTCAGTACTTTCTAGGGTTGCAGGGTTTAAACCCAAACTATAGTTTACCATTTCAGCAGTCTTCTTTTTTTTTAATAAATTATCTGATGATAGGGCAATTTCTGGGCACTTTTGCACCCACGTGACACCCCATGCACCTGGCCCCCTGTATAACAAGGGTCTGTTGTTCCTTCTTTCTCACATCTGTGGGGAAGCAAAGGGGAGCGTGGCATATTATTCAAAGCTACCTATTCCAGTGCCCAGCAGATATGTTAACGAAGTTTGATCCCCGTGACCCTGAAAGTGAATAGACACAAAATGGGCCTATAATCCCTGATAAGAATGTATTTTTTATGAAAAAGGCAAAGCCATAGCTAACTAAAGTACTGAAAAGTTATTCTCCTTCTAATAGTATTGGTTACATACAGAACCCGTGCCATTCAAAGGTATTAAAATAGGTACATGGGCACCTAATTACCCCAAAAGCCATTGAGGGCATAAACCAGTTGCAATGCTGAACCCTGGGGAACCCTGGAAAGGTTATTTAAAAAAAAATCTACCATGATAAAACATCATAAAAAAAAGCTGATTAGATAGCTAGTCATTTTTCAAGGTCAATGTTTCAACCTCAACACAAAGCTAGATGGAACCTAGGTCCACCCAAAAATGTTGCAGCCAATCAAGGCTAATATAATCATAACCATCATAAGAGCTTATAAGAACTAATCAACTAACAAGTGGCTATCATATTGTGAAATTATGTATACGCATTAATCACTAATGAAATGTTAAAAAAGCTGCCAAATGAGATGGAGTTTTATTGGAGGGCCATATGACCGAATAGGCTACTCTTATACCCCCTACCCCCTATGGAAATGACCTGATTAGCTAGAATCACCATTTACAATGATATATAAATATATATATATATATATATATATATATATATATGTATTATAATATAAAAATCTTTTTTAATGTAGAAAGGCACCCTGCATGTCCCGAACCACTAACTACTCTGATCAAACCACAACTGGCCCTCAGTGACATCATCTCTCATTTCTACAGAAATGTTCTTTACACAATTACTCACAAATCTGTTCTGCTTACCTGAACGATATTTAATTAACCGGATTGAGAAAAACAACAAGGCAGATTTAGTTAGTAGGAAAGCATTAGGTGGAATCCACAGTCATATTAATCTATCAATCGATTTGTGGAAGTGCAGTTTTTTTTTTACCCTTCTGATCCTCAAGTCATTAAGGCGGATTACTTTTGGATGACTTTCTGCCTCCATAATCCGTCCTGGCAATGGACAGTTAAACCCTTCATCAAAGTGAACCTGTCACTCTTCTTGCAAACAAACATTTTAAGTCAAAAGTGAAATAAAAAAAAAAAAAGTTTAGCAAAAAGCAATTTTGTATTTCTAATATATATTTTTTTTTATAAACGATGTCTCTGTTTTGTTGCTGGGTAGCTCTGTAACAGCTGAAGTGATCGATAAAGAACATTTTAGTAATCTTTGTGTGAATTCCCAATATTCTCCATAAAATCAATATAACACACAAAGAAACCGTCTTGACATTATACATTAAAAACAAAGCCTGCTGTTTGGAAAATAATATTTAGAGCCATGATTTGTTTTTGCTCGCTAATTATGAGCTCAGTGGCATTTTATGCCGCAGTATATCTGCTGGTGCGAGATTAAACCCGTTATTGAGTAGATTTTTGACTTCAGTGCTAGGCACTCATCACTGCTGGAGAGTGAATAGTGCTGTTATCTCATTTAAAAGTTGGCCTGCGAAACAGCCCATTTGTTTAAAATGCAATTAAGCTTGTGTCTTAAAGAGAAATTAGCCAGGAGTTCCTCATGGAGGAAGTATTGGAGGTCCGCTCCCGGACACATTATTCCTGTGATTTGAGACCTCACTGTGATTTGGGACTCGATTATGGAATGGTGCTTAGCGTGAAGATAACATTTCAAATAAAAATATTTTCTTTGTATGGTCAAGCAATATCTCGAATGTGGAGCATAGAAATATCCTACATGAAGAAAAGCCTACAAAAAGCCTACAAAAAAAGACATCATGTTAGAAGTTCCAGTCTAGAATTTACTAATGTTCCATGCTGCAGGCCAATGTTTGGAGGGTACAAAGATCCTTTTCTCAAGGTGAAAGATTAGTTCTATTCTTCACCTTTAGAATGTGGACATTTACCTTAAGAAAGGTAACCTCTGTGGAAATATTGGTCTGAAACTTTGGTCTGTAACTTTAGTAAATTATAAATTTTGAGCTCCAAGCATACTGGCTTTCTTCTATGTTGGGTTTATATGGCATCATTAAAAAATGTGCAACCTTGTAATCTTTGATCGTGCAAAATTTATTATAGATTGATTGTTTACTGATTTCAAGACAAAACAATCCTGAAATGACACATATTTACCTGATCTAATATTGTGAGCTCTCTGTAGGTGTCTTCTCTTAGAGCACCTATAGAGTAGACCATTGTAGGCTTGTTGCTTTACTAATCCTACATTTCTTGGAACAATTGGTCTTCAGGGAATGCTTAGGCTGGTGATATATAGAGCCATTTAACTCCCCTCGCAGAGGTCACTATAAATAATATATATTCGATGGTGGCCCTATGGTAATACCCCTTTGACACCTCACCCAGAGAAGTCGGGAATGGCTGGACTGTTTGTAAAGATGGCATATGGTATTCTTTATATATAAGTTTATCAGGTGAATCAAGATTATTTAGGTATTTATTCATTACACGAGTATCTGAGCAGCTTTCCCTCAATACAGGCTAAAGAGAACCTGCTTAGTCCTTAGAAGAAAGAAGAACATGAAAATAAGCATTTCATAAACAGTCCTCTAAAAGTTTATGGGAAGCAGGTTGATGCAACCTAAAAAGGATATGTTGTATAAACAATTGTACAAATTTTTATTGTAGTTTTTAAATGGTTTACTATTAAAGTATTTATTGTTTAATTTTTCTTTATGCCTTAAAAGTCCAGTTTTTCTGCACAAAATATGAATATTGATGCATCCTAAAAGGAGGTCAATTATATGGTAGAAAGAAGTCTAGCATTAAACTTACAAGAAGCATCATAGACATATGGACCTTATATGAAAAGGGGTGTTATTATATTATTATTAGGGGTTCCTTGAATTAGTAAATTAGACAGTTGGTCCCCCCTAAAGGATTTTGTATTTCCAAAGTTTCCTATTAGGGTACTTGTTGCTTGTTTCAAGCTCCATACACATAAAAAGAATTTCTAAATTTATGACCTCTGTGTGTAAATTCAGACATTCCAAAATTCTAGGACATTGGGTTTGACCCCATTCAACCTTTACAACTCCCTAAACGATCAAATTTTTGCTGGATGAATCTACCACTTCTGTTTAAGCTCTGGATAGCCCTAGAAAATCAAGAATTCTTGGCCAGAAAGATGCTAGCATACCTAGTCACATTTCTTCAACCAGACAGGATTTTACCCAACCTAATAACAGGTCTTAGATTTCTCAACATGTTCTCCTCTTAAGTGTCCTGGGGAAAAAAAAGATTCCTTTAAAGCAGAAAGCATTTCTCATCTTTCTCCAATAAAAACATGTTTCTGGTAAATCATAAAGAAAACCAGATATTTTCGTACAATACAAAACCCAGATTGTAGCACTGTTTATGTCCTCTCTAAGTCCGACTTGCTTTGTTGGCCAATCTATGTAAATGTTACATTTGATCCTCCTTAGGGTGGTGTTCTTGTTTTCTATTTTCTGCAAAAATCTGTTTGAAATATTTACAATTACCTAGTTGTTTTTCCAATAAGAACTTTAATTATGGCCCTGTTTTCATTGTTTAAAGACAGTTTGCTTTGCCTGTTTAAACATTCATTTGTTTCCTTTTGGATGTCTCATAATAACACAGCTGCAGGAATTGTCATCAGACATCCCACTGTATCTGCCGCCCTAACATTTTCACAGCTCTACTGTATTTTACAGCATGCACTTGTCGTCTGCTGAATTCCTAAGCTTTGCATGCCACCATCCAGAGCCACCAGACTCCCATGGCACCTATGGGTTTATTCCAAGTGTAGCAGGGTAAACACAGCTATACGTAAGCCAATTATCTGCAGGTTGCTTGAGATATCTTTGCTAGCTGGCTCGTGTAACAACCTTTGTTTGAGGATGGCAGATGTCAAAACATTGGGGTGGGATGGAACGATCTTACAAAGTGTGTATTGGCAAATATTTATGTCTGTTGTACACTTGTTCGTAACATTCATGCAGCTCAAATGCCAAGATCTGTAAGATGTGTATATATACTTTAATGTTGTTTAGTAATGCATAGCAAGTTTTTATATGATGTTTAAATAAATTATTTTAAAATATTTGGGTGTAAATTACTTCCTATATATCCTTGTGGAGGTGGACAGAAGAAGGCATCAAGGAAAGTACCCATCGGCAGGTGAAAGAAAAGGGCGGCAATGCCAGGAGGTGGCACAGGATGGTTTTTAATGGAGAACAACAATGAAAACAGAATTCTTGATTTTCTAGGGCTATCCAGAGCTTAAACAGAAGTGGTAGATTGGACTCATCCAGCAAAAATGTGATTGTTTAGGGAGTTGTAAAGGTTGAAAGGGGTCAAACCCAATTTCCAAGAATTTTGGAATGTCTGCATTTATGATATGAATGTATGTAAATACACACAGAGGTCATAAATTTAGAAATTCTTTATATGTGTATGGAACTTGAAACAAGCAACAAGTACCCTAATAGGAAACTTTGGAAATACAAAATCCTTTAGGGGGGACCAGCTGTCTAATTTACTAATTCAAAGAACCCCTAATCATAATATAATAACACCCCTTTTCATATAAGGTCCATATGTTTATGATGCTTCTTGTAAGTTTAATGCTAACCGTATTTCTACCATATAATTGACCTACTTCTAGGATGCATCAATATTCATATTTTGTGCAGAAAAACAGGACTTTTTAGGCATAAAGTAAAATTAAGCAGTAAATACTTTAATAGTAAACCATTTTAAAACCACAATAAAAATTTGTACAATTGTTTATACAACATATCCTTTTTAGGTTGCATCAACCTGCTTCCCATAAACCTTTAGAGGACTGTTTATGAAATGCTTATTTTCATGTTCTTCATTCTTCTAAGGACTAAGTAGGTTCTCTTTAGCCTGTATTGAGGGAAAGCTGCTCAGATACTTGTGTAATGAATGAATAAATATGTAAGACTAAATGTTGTATGACTGACCTATTTGTTGAATATTTTGGTGAGTACACCTACGTCTAGGTATTTGCAAGCAGCTCTTGAACTTTGATCATCATATACTGAATAAAGACCGAACACATTCAGTCTACTGTTATGTCCCATCACATATACCAATTATTATACAAATAACTAGAGTTCTAACTAAAGAAATCCACATTCCTTCTCCATTCCTGACATGTCTGTCCTTATTTTAAATTGTCATTGGACTTGAATCCAGTGGCTATGCCATTTCTTGGCTATAATCTCAGTCCATTAGGTAGATGCTGTTCCTGGAGAATTCCTGATCAAAGATGGCTGTATGTATGAACATCCAATCAGAATTCTGATCACTTTCTAACTGTGAAAAAAATTGTAAGAATAGAATCTTGTATGTGTGTGTGTATTTTTTTAATCTGATCCAATCAGAATAGTGGATCAGTTGGATAAGCATAATTTTTAGCAGATCTGCCCCTTTGTATTTATCTTATGGCTAAGCAGCACTTAAATGCTAAGTAACACTTAAATGCTAAGAAACACTTAAACCTTAGAAACCAAGCCTCTTTCACCAAGGCATGATTTCCAACACTCTGAGAAAGAAAGCAGTGGTACCCAAATATTATGTACCGTTTATGAGGGACACCTTTACATTGTGACCACTGACTGTATAGTTAGTTTTGGCTCATTTTTACATTATTCATTTCTTTTTCCATAAGACTTTTTTAAAGCTACAATAATTTTTGTGGTCCACACCCCCAACTAAGCCTCCCATTCTTCATCCCACCTAATATTCATTACATTTGTTTGGTGAAATAAAGTTTTGCTCTCCCAAAAACAGCTTGATGAGGAGATGAGTGTATTTTTAATTTGTTTTAATTTTAATCACTTGTTTATTTTTGCACTTACTGTTTCCACTCATTTATTCGTGTTTACATAACTGAACTTCATGCTTTGGCAGCTTTGATTTGTTATGACATCCCGCGAGGAGGCCACTATGGTGTAATAATGCTTTTTCCTACTTGTTTTTTAATTGTCCTAGCTGGGCCAAAGACTCAGAGCATAACCCAACTGTGAAATGGGTCATATTAGACTCTCAAATTTGTTGTTATAGCTCTTTTCTCTGCATGACCATTTCTACTAAAATAACTTGCATGTCAAGAAATGAGAAGAAAAAAAGAAAGGAAAAGAAAAATTGTGAAGAAAAAAAGTAAAAAAAAAAAAGCAAAGATTGATTGGTGTAGAATATATTTGTTTGTTGTCGCCAAACTTCTCATATCAGAACAAAGCAAGACTGGAATTGTAAGCAAATAAAACTTGTAGAGCAGTAGAGCAGTGTTTCACAACCAGGGTTCTGCAGAATCCCAGGGTTCCTCCTAATCACCATAATATGTTACCGTGATTGGGACCCTTGGGATCATGATTAGTTTCTGATGGTTAGTATAAGATCTGTAGCTGCCAGGTCTTACACTAAAGGACCAACATTTAGTGTTCTATCTTTCCAGCAGGTAGTGTAGTAAATGTTCTATGGGTGTCACTGTTATGGGTGTTGCTGCTACCAACACTTCCCTGTTGGATAGTGTGTGGGCTGATGGGCACAGTAGTTCCTCCTGTCGGCTGATACCTCCTACAGATTGTCAATCAAAATTTTCTAAATTTATTGGTATAAACCTTGTCCTTGAGACTTGTAGAAGTATCTGATGGTCCTGCCAGTTTAATGCTCTTGCATGTAACATGTAACAATGATAATAAGGGTCCTCATAGGGTTGTTAGCACCCTGACCACAGGACACCATGCTAAAATGTGGCCTGTAGACCACTGTACTAACTTGTGATATCACAGACAGCCACACCACCCATACCTTTTATTACCTGGCTTCTTTAGGGACCATTCTAAGAAAAAAAATCTCAGTCAACAGCTTTTGGGGCTTCTTGGTCAATTAGAATGATCATTATGATTTGAGTGGTCACATATCCACTATAAAATAGGGCAAGAAAGGTAATGATTTTATTTCACCATGAAAAATGATGGTAGTTATAAGGATATAAATGGTTTGAGGTTAAAATATCAGAGAAAAAGTTTCCACCTTTGTGAAAATAAACGTAGAGGTTAATCCTGCTGGCAATGGCCAAAGCGATGAATGAATTTCACAGTATCTCTCTCTTCAGTTTGGTCCCTGCTATGGAAAATATAAAGATGCTTATCTGCAAATACTATTCTCTTCTATGATGGTATTTATTCCTTTGCCGTTATGAGTTTAGACGCTTACTCATCACTCTATATCTGTGGTATCGACACTTCATATATTAAAGAGGCTCTAAATAAAGCAGATTGAAATAGTCTTCCAAGAAGAAGATGAGAGTGGAGCATTCAGCAGAAGGTTTTATTATAGAAAATATGTCAAGAATGCACATAAATGCTGCAAATTTTTGACACTCTTTGTTTTTCCCAAGAAATGTTAAAGTGATTTGCTCAAAAAGTCAGTTCTAAGGTGTCAATGAGGTATACTGCTCAGCAACAAAAATACTTTAGTTTACCACAACCCGACACAAACCAGAACTATCATAAAATCATAAAAAGATTCTCTCATTTTCCATCTACATTAGGTCTGCATAGAGCTAGGGGTTACTTACACCCACCTGGTCCACGTGTATAGAAATGGGCCAACATTCCCATAGGCCCAGTTAACAGCTGCAAAATCTGGAGCAATAAAAAGCAGAATGTATACATTTTCGGAAGCTATACAACACCTAAAAGTTTTAGCTGGAGTTTCGTTTTATACAATAGTATTGCAAAGAATGTCATCAAGTAATGATTTGACAGGCAGCTATTCTACAATTAAAGCTGGGGTGAACCCATGAAGCCACCAGCTCACAGGCAGTGGATTGATCGATGTTGGGTGTCATGCAACCCAGTGGAAAATTATTCGATTTCTCAATTGGCTGATTTCTCCAGTGGGTAAGTCTACAGGAGAGATTGTCGTGGAGGAGGTGAAGCAATTGGAAGTGTGAGAGTGGAGACTTCCATTTCATTATTTGTACAAGCAAGCTGGGGTTAGACTATCTATGTATCTCTATAAATCTATTTTAGTTAGTCCCAATAATAAAATTTCTCTCACTCACTCTCTCTATCTCCCTTTCTATATATATATATATATATATATATATATACACACCTCTTTTCTTTTTATATACCTAATTTCATAGACTCTCTGGTTTTATCTCTACTAATAATAACTAGGAACCCCCTGCCCTTTTAAGACACAGCCAATCTATTTTTAAATTCTAGTAATGAATTCCCTGCAACTACCTGTCTTTTGCATAACTTATTATTGGTGCTTAATGATGGATTCAATAGTAATATCTCGTTATTAAACAGAATATTATAACAGAATATTACGCAAATGCCAATGATGACTCCAGATCTCTGTAGGGTTTCCAATGAAAATTAATGGGAATTTGATTATATATGAAAAAATAAAATATAGATTATGGCTGTTCTTTTTGGGTTGGAAAAAACATCTGAATTAGGGGAAGAGAAAAGATGTTGCTGGTGGAACAAATGGATAGGTCTACCTTCAATTACCTTCTGAAGGTTTATTAACGTGAAAAGTCCCACTGACATCAAAAGCCTTCATTGGTTGATGCCTCTTTAAGAATGTTTAAATGTTGGATCAATAGAGGAAGTTGAGAGGACCGCATTAGGAACTAATACAGCAATGGTCTGGATATGTATTTATTATACCCTACCCCACCCAGTGGAACTGTCCTAAGCTGGCTTCTTTCTGTGCCAGGCCTTCGTACCACACAATTTTCTTACTCTAGGCTCAATTCATTAAAGCATTCCAAGACTAGGGAAGATAAAACTACCATGGGTAATCTGATTGATCCAACAAACCTAGAATGGATTTCCTAAAAATAGTTTTTGGCAAATGTTTTTATTCCTTGATCTGATCAATTCCAGGTTTGCTGCATAACCCATGATCTTTTCCAGTCTTGGACAACTTTAACAAATCAGTTCCCCTGTGTCAGTACAGCTGGGACCAATACCTACAAGAGCTTAGCAACCTGTTATGCTACTCTGCCAAGAATTGCACCAGCAGCCCACTGGGAATAGTGTAACCCTGATGAAGGCGAATGTGTTTGGCCCCTGAAAAGTTTTGGCTGTATGCATCTGAAATAGATACCTAATTTATTATTTCTGTACCCATTTGCAAGATAGTTCTGGAGATCTTTTGTTTGCCTTGAGTATTTTGGGACTATTAGGAGTTGATTAATGGTAAGGGTTTCTGTGTTTTTTATAGAACCATACCTGTGGTCATTTTCCTAAATTAGTTGTGCGGGGGATTATAAATTCATAGAAACTACATAGTCTTTCATAGATAAAGAGAAAGGAATTGAGAATTCCCCATTTTTTTTTATTTGCTCGCTTCTTGTTGACTAATACTGTTCTTTCTCTCTGTGGTGAACCAGCGTCAGCTCTTCACATTAAATAATAAATAATAGCTCCACTTCTGTTATGCCTGATACTGAACAATGCAAGCAAGACAGAATCAAAGGCTTCCACATCCCTTCACAAGCTGACATAAAAAATTCTCTCTTACTCTTATCAAGAATAAACCTTACCAATAGTTTTTTTCCAGTAAAATTCTTAGGTATTATTCTTATAGCTGATTATATAATTTAAACTAGGAAATATTATTGTGAAAAGATGTCTTTCCTAACCAGCTTTGATACTGTCAGGGATTACAAAAAAATCAGTAGATCATGCACAGTAAATGTTTGCTTTTGGGTATTGTGTGTTTAATTACAGTTTTTTTTTTACATTTTTCTGCAAGTTAGCTGGCTGGCATCTCTAGTAGAGCAATGTCCAGGAATCCCAGGAAACATTATTGAGTAAATATTGTCACCATGAATTTATGGAACAATTACCACATTCTTGAGGATCTGTCATTTAGGTGATAGCAAACACTGCTTAAAGTAAAGTCTTCATGATGTTTTTTTTTTATCCCGTGATGACATAATTGGCAACGTATATGTGTGTGGACATTTCAGCTGCTAAATATGTGTTTGTGCTTTATTATCTTCCATAATATTGGTAAGTTAATGGGTTAAGAATAATGGCTGGGGCAATAACTTACCCAAGTGTTTGTTCCCCTGGTAGGAGGCAAATAACTGGTTGCCTGATGCAATCCATCCTATTTAAAGCGTCACAAATGATGAAAAGCATGTGACTTGCTTTGGTACAGAAGGGGAGAGGGGAAAATTCAATGTTCTCTATTTCGTGGCCATCCAAGCTGTGTTCCTGAATAAGGGTCTGGATGAAATTTTTGCTTTGGACCAAAAAATGAGACAGCAGATGGGACAGCATTTAAAAGTGAACACTAGCCTGCATGAGCTGGAGTTACATTGTCCCTGAATAGCTGACTGTATATGTGGTGATGTTGCGTATAGAGCACATGTTCTGTTATTTGTGGGCATCAAACAAAAAGCCACCTGGAGCCATTTGCCAAAATCCAAACCAAAAATCTTTTGCCACAAACCTGCTGTCCACTTTTGTTTTTTAGTCCACTTTAAAATTACGTTTGTTAGCTTTAAATTTGGTTTTTCTACACTCCTTAAACATTTGCTGATGTTATGGCTGCTCTGTGAACCCCTTTTATGGGAGTTGGCAAATAACAAAGCCTTTATTATTGGCCGTTGTAACCAATTAGACCACAGTTAAAAAAGGCAGATAGAGCATTTTGTGTTCTTGAATACTTGGCAACACCAGAAGTTACATAAATGTTGGTCCTCCAAAACAAGGAAAAGTGTTGTCCACCCCCCTTAACTCAAATCTTATCCTTGCTCTAATGTATTGACAAAAGGATAATGTCACTACCATAATTATATGCCAAGGTCAGACCAATTTTGGGGTGAAGCTAATTAACCTACCCATATGGTTTTGGTATATGGGAATAAACTCGCTCAAATACATAGAGCAAATTATAGCTCCATGTAGACTGTCCTGGTCATGGGTCAAACCTGGGTTCCTAATGCTAAATGAACAAAGTATTAACCACTGAGCCACTATTCAAGGATTTGAATTTTACTTAGCTATTGGGGTTTTTCTTACACAGACCATATAAAAATAATTTTTCGAATGGTTAAAGGGCATGTATGCATTTAACGTTTACAAGCTAGACTATGGCATTTTCCATCTCTCAAAGGTTTCGGGTGTATCCCCTGCAGCCTATTATATGTGTTTGTATTGTAGTTTATTACACTGCTATCAAAGGGAACCACATATTGTTTGTGAGGTCTGTAAATGGGTTGTACTCTCTGGAGGGTCCATGAAATATAATTTTCTGTAATCTATCAAAGAGGGGTCACATTATTTGCTGGAAGTAATATTAGGGTGAGCTGTGCTGTGATAATAAACTTTTTACGTTTTCTGTTGTGCTTGACAATGGTGGGCTTTGTCTTTAGAGGATGATTTATGACTGTGGGATTAAAACATAAATGTAGTTTCAGCTTTTTTTTCTTCTTTAATATGTGCATGCTACAATTGCCTAGAGCTATCCTAGCTCTCTTCATAGGATTTTCTAAAGAAGAATAGAAGAAAAGAAAAGAAGAAGAAAAATTGAATACTTTTGTGTTTCTTCAAGTGCCCCAGTCCTATGTTTGTTTTAAAATTTGACATATATGTAGAAAATCTGGGGTTTGAGATAGGAAGTTATTGGATAGTCAGCACATATTGTATGATACAAAATTTAGAAGTAATTGTGTGTTATTTGCATATGCATAAAATGTATAACTCTGACTCTTTAACCTTTACTCATCATAACCACCCATTTAACTTGAGCGATCACCTATATTACCCTTCCCTGTTCATGTTGGTAGTCAGATGCCTTCAGAAACTTTTGGAGCAGAGGCATATAATCTCCAAAAGCCAAGCAAAAGCTATTGGAGGAACCACCAATCCACAAACCACCATATTTTGACCCATGTATAAGTAGCTTTGGGGCTTAGAAACATCCTTTACTCCGGTATTTCATTTAATCTAATATAATAATTGCAAACCTAGTATAAGGTTTTATGTAAACATATTTATGTGATACACCTAGGATCTCAGATATAGTAGTTTATAATCCAAATTTGTGGTATAATTCAATGCTGATGTGTAATTGATACTTTATTGCTATTTTATCAGTATTCCACTTTTTAATTTTTGATACTTCATATAATTGAATGGCCTGGAAGAAGAGGGGCAAATCTGTTTTTCCAAAGTGAAGAAAATGATGCTTCATGAAGATGAACCTTCCTATTCGCTATTGCTTATGGTAGCTAAACCTAAATTGGTTCTACCATGATTAGAGCAATCTACATAAAAATTATCTTCCAAAACAATTACTATTTCCACCCACTCTAACAACACTCTTAGGTCTGTCAATGATTTTCTAATCTTTTATCATTTTTTAACAAACAGTGAAAAAATAAATCAAGTGTTGGTGCAAATAACAAATATCATAAACAGTTCTCAATTGTGTTGTTAAAAAGCCCAGTAATATGGCTACTGTACTTAAATTCAGGGCCAACCAGCTGACCAAGATCTGGGGTCAAAACAGCCAAAAATAGGTTTTGCTAAAGAATAAGACAGAATTGTAGTCAGAATCTCGGGTCATTTTAAGGGACAAATAGAATCAGGCATCAAAGCAAGCCTTACATGGTTATTAATCAAGTAATATCAGGTCAGAAACAAGAGGAAGGATAGCGTTCTACCCATAAGCTAACAACAGATAATAGCCAGGGAAACAAATATGATCTAAATACATAAGTCATATGCATTGTTAGTTAAAATTCTGGTGACCCCTGTGTATGTCTGATTCATATGTGCAATGATTTGGGTTGACAATCCCTGTACTTTACTCCTGTAAAGGAACTTCTTGTAATAAAGACCAGACACTGAACTTTCACATCCTTGTGCAAGGTGACTGGTCTTGCATCACCCTCTGGTTTTCTGCATTTAGCCTGGATTGGGAGGATTTGCTGTGTTCCTTCCACGGCTCTGCTCTCAAAACACACTATGCACAGAACAGCTGATTTGAAAAAAAACATTAAGTGCCTGCAAAGTTATTTTACTGTATAGTATATCCTTTGTGGCTATTGAATATACTAATTTTATTTTAAGTTTTTTTAACTTTATGAATTCATTATATCCAATCACATCTCCTGCAGGTTGGACCGAGTGCATAAAGCAGCACACAGGGAATTCTGGTAGATGCCCCTTTCAAAACAAGAAGGGTATTTGGACTAAAGAAGGCCCAGCAGAGGAAGCTGAAGTGAAGAAAGAACTTATGCACAGAGTAAACCAGCATTGGGGATCTGAATCTCCAGATGGATGGTTCACTAAGAACCAACTTGCATCCAACTACTTGCTGCCCCACACATCTGCCTACAAGTCCAGTTAGATAATTACCTAATATTATGACAATGAGGCACATTGTCATCTTTGGTACCCCCCAAGAACTGTTATAAGCCATTCCATAATGGAAATAAGATTGAACTGTGCAAAAACTGAAATCATTTTCTATGGGGTTGGCCTTTGGGGTTCTGTATGCAAAAAAAATGTTTCTAACTATTGCAGCAGACAGCAGTGAATATATGTCTGCCAGGTAACTGTCCAATACCATTAATATCAACAGAACTAACATTTCCACAAGCAGTTTATGTGCTAAGCCAAAATCACGTCTACAGCAAATAGAGCAATAATAGCAAAAATTGCTAGGCTGACAAACTACAACAAAACCTAGTCAAGGTGCAGAGATTGCTTTAGTTTAGTTTTTATGCATTTTTCATCAGTGGAGAACTGCACAAGGGAACTCTACTTAGTATAGGAGCTTAAAGACATTAGATTAAGGAAAAAGAGGACACTTAGTTTTAGTTTAACGTACATTTAAATCCAAAGAGATTTTTTCTTTAGTTTTGAATAGAAAAATCCATATTTTTGGGTCCAATTAAGCAGAACTAAACCTAAAAAAAGGTCTACAGTTTTTCGTTAATTCCATGTACATTTCAATGTACAATCTTGGCATGCCTGGGTGCTGGGAATGAATGAATCCCCAAGAACATGCCTGAGTGTTACATCAATCCAGCCTGGCCAATCAAGATGGTAGAAAATCCTTAACCCAGGAATGGATGTCTGTGCCGCCTATGGAGTTGGTAGAGCTGAGTTTAGTTTTACTTTAGGAAACCTTTCTTTCCTTCACTTGTAAACAGTGTGAAGTAAGAAGAAACCTCTCCAAACAAATCCGAAAACTTTTTGATTGCCCCATTTCTAAATACGGTAATAAATATGTGGAGGAAAAGAATAAAAATGAAGAAAAGGCAACAGTGTCAATCTGTTATTTGTTAAGAAAGGACCCCCGTATAGCTGTAATTCACAGATAGTCCTTAGTGACAATGAATAGAGCTGCTCGGAAAAGTAAAATTCCAACTCAATTCGCAATTGGAAATTCTAAGTTGGAATAGGTATTTTTTAATGAGGTGTATTATACCTGTCAATGACAGGTTTAGCTCAGCTCTACCAATCTGGCTGCCAGATGATGCCAGCTGTCAAAGTTTAGCGGCTCGATTGGCTAAGCCCTACTATACCTGTCAATGACAAGCATAGTATGGCTCTACCAATATTGCCAACAAAGAATGAAACCTGTCATTGTTCAACAGCTTGCTATACATTTAAATGACAGGTATGTCAGAGGAACTTGGATTGTTAAAATTCTGAGTTCTGTTCAGAGATTGGAAGAGATCTGATCCAAATCAGTCACTCTATTTGGAACTACCTGACTATCACTACCTATGATTAAAAATGAGAAAAGTAAATACATGTGTCACGGAATGTCTGATATAATATAATATATAAAATAAATCAGTGTTCCTCAACCAGGGTTCCTCCAGAAGTTGCTAGGGGGTCCTTGAGCAATATCTGACTCTTTGATCAGTTTAACTGATACCAATTATCTTTTTGGCTATCTGTAGGGGTGACATTCTTCCCAATGGCCAGCAATGTAAGAGGCATTCCTTCTACTGATCACCACACTGATCAACTGTAAGCTGTCGATATAGTAAATATAGCAGTTCCCTGAAGACCTGAAAGTTATTTCGAGGGGTTCCCCCATATTGAAAAGGTCAAGTAACATTGGTATAAAGTGTTACCATTTGTTGTTGGGATAAGTATATAAATATATATGTGGATATAAATATAAATAGATAAGTATATAAATATTCTATATATATATATATATATATATATATATATATATAAATTTATATATATTTATGGCACATGATTGATTCCTAAAATCATACGCAAAGGTGTATAAAGTTTTAAAACTATAAGGTTTTCAGCATCTTCAGCCTTCAGTACCATCAATGGTCAACCAACCAAGGATCTCCTCATTACCATTTCAAACAATGAAATCTAGAGAAAAACCTTATTGATTAACACATCAGTGACTGGATCGATTATTAGAATCTTCTGAGCCTCGCAGGGACAATTCTTAGCTCAGCGTTGAATAATAATTTGGGTTTACTATTTGCAACTGTGAAATATCATGATCTATTCACATATAACAATCGACACGCAGTTGCCAAGGACACAATAATTGGAGAATAATATTTTAGAACTCCGGTATTAAAAATTTGCATTCATGGCTTATGCTAAAAGCTCTCAATCAGAAGATCTCAGTCTTTTCAGGAGAAATATGCGCCAACACTTCTAAAAGAGTAATGAGGGTCTATGTTATAAGGATTTTTAGGATGCAAAAGGCTGTTTTAAAAAATACAGTCATGTTTAATTTAAAATAGAGCTGAATGTTTGTGACAGATCTTGAAACAGAACTCAAAGTTTTAGTAAACCAAGAATATAAATGTAAAAAAAGTCTATAATTTCTCCATATGAATCATTTATATCTGTCCCAGGTGCTATAAGGGAGCTTAAAGCAACCAAACTAAACTCTTAAGGTTTTATAAGGTTAAGGTTTTATGAGTGCAATCAAGAATATATTTATTGAGATAGAGGTAATAGGTTCTTTATATTCTGGCATTTACCAAACATTATCTGGTGGAGAATCTATCACCACTAGAAAACACTAGATCTGGAAATACTGGAAACACTGGACCTAGAAAATTCTTTACCAGGTTTGTTTGGTGAATGATGGATTCCCTGATTTTTAAAAAGCTCCCTATGAGTTTATTAAAGTAAGAAATAAAGTAACATATATGAAACCCTAATTGTGAATATCTCATATCAGCTTTATTTATGTCAAGATAATTTAAAAAATAAAAAAGTGTAAAATATGATTTTCATTGAAATAATACTTGGTGATCCTGCTAATTGTTATCAGCAACTTTCTTGTTACAGGGTGACAATATTCTGTTCCGGTCTCCAGGTTGTGCTCCTGTGTTGTTGTCAACTTTTATTACATAAGCTTTTAATGGAGCCTAAAAGTGGCCATTTTAATACACAATACCGGATACTCAGGCAAGGCCAACTATTGTCACCATCCGGTGACCACCCCAAGAAATGCCTTGCAGTCATCATTAGGTAATTGCATGTAGGCAAAAGGAGGTTCCACCTTCCCTCAATCCATCGCTCAAATCAGAGCAGCAATTCTAGGAAAGTTAGGATAGGTTCTTTATGATCCATTTAGTAAAGTGAACCTAAATAAGCAATAGAACACGTTAAAATAAGGGTTAATTCACATGAAGGGTTGTAAATCATGGGGGTTTCTAATTAACAGCTGCATGTAACCATCCAACCAAATTACCTTTTGTCCAATATTATATTAGTTATATAAACCCAACTGGTGATGCGCGAGAAAATTTTAGTGGTCCATGGCTCTGACCGGTGCATCTCCCATCGGAGTCAAGAGAAGGACCCCACTGGGGGGCGCACTAGCCAGAGCCGAAGACCATGTCCCCCATGGGGATCGCAGGCTCAGTGCGGTGGGTGGGTTGTGTCTCTGGACACAACTCGCCCAGAGTGGGTATCATGACGTCACTATGGGTGAAGTTTCTTCCCCTTTAAGTGACACATGGCTCCCTGCAGAGTCCGTGCATTTTTTAGTCCGTAGGTCTGAAAAGGCTGGCAACTACTGACATAAACAATTACTGCCAAATTCTGAATTTTGGAATGTGCAATCTGCCATGAATGCCTTTGGGATCAACTGTAAATCCCTGTCACTATTTGCCACTGCATTGAAATACTCTTACTTCCAATAATAAACGGTATGCAGTAAACTGACAGCACGCAGGAGGATATTTGGGTCCCCGGTATCGTTTGCCATAATGTGCAGGTATGCAGAGTGTATTTGGACATTATATTTGCACATTATTGCATGCTTACATTGCAAAGAACCCCATCCAGTGGTAAGACATTCACACTTCCCCTCCAATAATCTCCTAGTTTTTTTCTGAATTTAAAGCCTTATTGGCCTAGCCGAGAGTATGTAACCCCCCTATGTTCTCATACAGTTTTCCGCCATAAAAACCACCTGATAGCCTTTAAAATAAATACGTTTAATTTGAATTTTCAGTAATTTCCAACATTTAGTTTGAAACATTAAGTACAGTGCTGGTTCCCAGATTCAAATCTCGTCCACTATCTGCAAGATATCTGTATGTTCTCCTATTGCCCCTGATTCATCATTGAAATCCGCGATCGCTGGAAGCGCGATAATACGCGCGACCAGCGATCGCGGATTGCCGCGGTCCGGGACTCAAGTGCGCGCCTACACTCGCATCCTGAATCTGCCGGCCGGATTCCTGCCATGCGCAATAGGGGTCGCGAATCTGCCAATTAAGGCAATTACATTTCAGCTGCGCAATTAAGGAGGATCTAAGCACAATGGTGTGCATGATCGCCAGTAAAAAGCTGTCGGATAAGCGCGGCTCCGTGCGCGAGCTTTTCCGGTTGTTGAATAGCGCGATCGCGCACGATTCCGGATCGCTAATACGAATGCGCGACCGATAATCCGATTTTGCTTGATGAATCAGGGGCATTGTCTGAATGGGTTTTCTTCTGGCCCTCTTTATTTCACACACTTCCGAAAACATGCAGACAGTTTAATTGACTTGACAGAATAGCGTGTAACATACTGGGGTGTGTGTAGCAGGGCTGGGGAGCAGTGTTGTATGGCTGCTGGGCACTGCTGGGATATGGATACGTGATAGAAACAAAGAATATAAAACTAATAAAAATAAACAATTACAAAAATGAGAAAAGGTCAATAGCTATATAGAAATGAAATAGATAGACAGATTGAATGATATAATAATAAAAAATAATTACACTTGACTTCTTTCAAACAAATGCCTCACTTCAGCCGTCTTCTACCAGTTGTGCCATAGAAGCAGTTTTCTGGTGAAGCAAACAGAAATATTATGTAAAAGTGCTCTCTGCGTATGTAAATATTAATATCACAACCTGAATCCATTTCTGCTGTCTCTAAAAGTACATCTGTTTCGACACCTGCAAAATTACTGCAAGTTGGCATTTGCGCTTCTGCAGAAAGTTATGTAAGTGTTAGCAACGACATCTGCCAGAGTGACAGGACTGAGTCAGGAATTATTCCAGCCAATCAGGAAATTATTAAAAAAGGCATTCTGTTTCTTGGTTTTGTCAGGACCAACTGTTTCATTACGTCTGTTCTTGTAGTGTGCATTTTGTGTCTTTACAGAATGAGCTGTGCAGAATCTACATAATGGACATTTAAAGGGATTTTTTGGTTTATTGGTTTAATCATTAGCTATTATCTCTGTAAATGATTTTCAGGGTTTACAATAAGTAAAATGTAACCACCTTTGAAGTTTGTGTTAGATATTTGTGCTAAATGAAAGAAAGACCTGGTGAAAGGTACTCACCCCGCCATCAATACCGCATCGTCCTCGACGACCCCAGGGATTGCGGGCAGTATGGAGGAGACCGCTGCAGCTGACAGTGAAGTCGGAGCTGCCACCTCTCTGCTGGCAGAGTGTCTCCTCTCACTGGCGGAGGAATCTGTCCCGACCGAACTACTGTTTAGCCAAACGGCACCCCCAGCATCCCTGCGGGCATGCAAAGTACAGCATGGCCCAAGTGTCCTGCTATAAGAGGCACGTGCGCTACTATGTGCACCTCCTGTACCCCCCGGGGGTGAGGCAACCGGCTGCCTTGCCATGGGGTGGGGTAGCATAGTTTGGATTCCCTGCGACTGATTTGGATTCAGTATGTTTTCCTCCTATCCCATAACGCCAGGTGGAACAATGTTATTGGGCACTCTGCTAATTTAATAAGACCCTGTCATTAGCACCCTTGCCCGTTATAGCCTCTGTGTTACAGTGTGTTTGAATGTGTTGCTTGTGTTGGATTACCATTTTGACCTCTGTTGTCTTCCCCTGTGTCTCGTCATCAGCTCGGACTTATTACCAGCAGCGACCCAGTCTGAATATTGACCTTGCATGAACTCTGCCTGCCCTGACTTTCAATTGTCCCTGACTATGCCTTCTGCCTCATTCTTTTGTACCTCACTTTATCTGATTGATCTGTTGTGCTTGACCTCGGCCAGTACCTGGATTACGGAAATAAAGTTTGTTGAAGTGTTCCCCAGAGTTGGTTAGGATCTGTGTGTCGCTGTGTGTGGCGCATTACACCTGGAACTGGGGAACAGAGGGAGGGCTAGTGGAAGGCCTACATGATTGGGAGGGAGCTAATGAGGGGTTGAGGTGATATAGTAGTAGGGTGGGGAGAAGAGGGGTTATAAGGTGGAAGAAAGGAAGGGGTGGGAAATCATTTAGTAGGACAGAGAGAGAAAAATTTTTCCTCATGGCCCATCCGTTGGTGGAAGTTTATGTGGTTGGGGTTGTTTTTTGGCGGTAAGGTCCTAGAGGGAATTGATTCTTTTGTAATGGTTCAAGCGGGGTGAGAGACCCACATCTGGTGTGGAGCCTCTGGAATGTGTTGGTATAAAAGAAGGTTGGGGTGTTTGTAAAATAAAGAGCAGTGAGTATTAGTGATATCATTCCCGAGCCGGGAGGTTGGGGCTGGGAGCATATATATCACAGTGGTGATAAGTACAGCCCAGGGAGTGTGGGAACCTGCACTTCAATGGAATTTGGGAAATTGTCATGCTGAAATTTTGCGTCCCATAGGAAGTTCGGAGAAATTTTTGCGAGAATGTCAGAGGCATTCACGCTCATCCCTATTGTTTATGTTATGTCCTATGGTATAGTATTATTGGATAATGAATATATATTTGCTGTTATGGTAATAGCATTTAAAGTTTTTTAAATTTGTAATAAATAGCCTCTGGCAATTTAATCAATGCTGTTTCTGTGTTATTTGTAAGAGAGGAAGGAGGGTACTGAATGTGGTTCTGCCTGGTCACAGTCAAGTGAAACTAGTTTGAGAGCATTATATATTATTTCCTTTTTGGATTGACTTCAGCTTCAAAAATATATTTAAAGCATGTCAAGGCATAATGTAAGAAACAAATTCTGCAATATGCATATGCTGTATATTCACCAACTTTTATCCCTGCAAACACACTGCAAGTGCAGAAACATAATTGTTGATTTGCCAGGAATATAGTGTGCTTCTATTTGATTAAAGGATTTGTCAACCCAAGTCCTCCTGATTACCTCACATTACATCCTTCTAATGAACTGTGTGACATGGGTTTAAATGACCACAGCAATCTATTTTTAAAATAAAATACAAAATAAATAGCAATAATTTTAACAATAAACCGTTTATGATAATGCAGCTTTAAAGGTGTCCTTGGGTCTCCTTAGAGATGCAATCAATTTCAGGAAACTGCCCATGTCTTTGCTGGTTACTTGCTGGAAGTTAAACTGAAGTTATCAAACTCATATGGTATTACTTTTCCCAGGGGATGTAGCTCATGGGAGAATCACCAATATCTAAAAAAATGGAAGTATCATACCCCACTTGAGTTCTTAGTTTTGTAACAGTTCAACTCTCATTGGAACCCTTCTCCCTCCAAAGACATACTCAGCCATCAAAAGAGACCAATTTTCCATTATGAATGAATTTTTTTTTTAATGAGTTCAGATTTTAGTTCTTTTACAATTATACTTGTTTACAGATAAGCTTCAACTCAATGGGTGATGTAGTTCAGCTGCTAAATGGATCAGAAAAAAAAAAAAAGATGACAGGTCACAATGGCAATGCTAAATTATTTTTTTCTTGTGTCCATTTTTTCTGTTGTAGATGCTTGTACAGACAGCTGCTCATATAAAACTGTCAGCTACGAATAACATTTGCCTGGGCAAAGAACACGGCCACCAGCAAACTCCCAGCATTTGCCTTTAAGCACAATGTACATTTTAACAACCTTTACAGGACCAATGATATAAGTTGTAAAAACACAAGTTAAGCTTCAGTTTATCCTGTCTCTGGTAAAAAGTGTGAAAAACAATTACAATTTAGAGACAAACTTCATTTATACCACATATTCCCACAATAAACCATAAGTAACAGCAAGCCACTGGCTCTTCTTATATTTCCAAATTTTGATTGAGAAGACTTATTGACAGATTTTGCCCAACGTTACTGGTATGCTTAAAACTCACTGGTGAAGAAGAGTCAATGCCAACATACCAAGGTCAACTTGAGCGACCAAGACATTTTGTCAAATGCAAAATGTAATATAAAGTAATTATAAAACTATTTACTACAAAGAACGGTATAAACTGAGCAATTGCCCAGGGCCCTATTTTCTCCAAAACTATCCTTTTACATACTATTAAGTTAAAAAAATGATTTGTTTAGAGTAATTTCCTATTATGTAATATCTCTAAGTCATGTAATCGATTAACTTCATCAATGAGATGGCATAAACACAAATAACTATAATTATAGATAATTATATTTAACAATCCAGTAGTTAGCTATGCTGAGCCATGCATAAAGTTAGACTTAAAATAAGTTTTAATTGCAACCATCAACTAAACATCTGTTCTATTGGGAGCAAGGATTCCCAGTATCCCAAAAATATATGTATCTGGTGGCTCTGTTCATCAAAATTTGCTGAAACAGATAAAAAAATGGTCAACATATAGGATAATTGTTAAACCTTGCATCACAATACTGTAATAGGATTGTTATACTAAAGAGGAAATGGATAGGAAAAAGGTATAAATCCAACTTTATAAAGTATATCTTTGTGCATTGGAAATGTGCTTTAGGTTTGACTGGTTTGACTGGAAGAGTGATAAAAAAGGATACCGATCCTGACCCAAACCTTCTTCAAAAAATCATTACTTGTGAGGAAACCTGGATCTTTCAACATGATCCTGAAACAAAATGACAGTCAAAGCACTAGAAACACTTTAATCACTAAGAATTAAAAAATTCCAAATTCACAGCCATGCTCATTGTGTTTTGTGACATAAAGGGCATCATTTTGGCAGAATGGGTTCCAAAAGGCCCAGTGTTGACCCCACATTATTATAAGGAAGTTCTGACAAAGCTGAGTGAAGGAAAAGTCAGCCAAAAATGTGGGAACATGGTTTCATTCAGGAAAATGCTTCTCACACAGCAATTTCTGTGACCGACACAATACTACGCTGGAACATCCTCCATATTCACCAGATTTGGCACCATGAGACTTTTTTCATTTTTCTTAAATTTAAATCGGTTATTAATAGGAAAATGCTTTTAGCCAACAGAAAAAACATCAGACATCATGTAACAACTGACAGAAACTGATTTGCTCCACGCCTTCCAGCAGAGGAAAAAAAGATGGCATTGGTGCTTAATTGTACATGGAGAGAATATTGAAAAGGACAAACATTAGAATTGTCATATAAATAAATTAAAGTGAGGTATTATATCAGTCTTGTTATTTAATACACAAAACAATATTTGCTCTCCATTATAAATGGATCCCTAAGTTTAGCACTGGGAGATAATATTCCTAAAGCACAGTTGGTAATTTTCAAGGTGATACTGCTGCCATTTACATTCACCAAAAATAAATATCAGTTAAGCACACATACAAGAATACACCCATATACTCTGATATTTTGTAAGTCTACTTTGACCTTAACTGGTAATATGTTGAGAAATGAACAGGTCATATTGAGATTTATAGTTCTTCGGAATCTGAGAAAGCAGCAGACTGGCCATCCCTAATATAGATTCCTCGGCAGCTGTCAGTGTTACCCAGGCTGGATCAGCAGTGTAAGTCTCGCTCTCCGGCTGTGTGATGGAAGAGCGGACAGATAGCTGTCATCCGAAGAGAAGGCCAAAGATGATTGTTAGAAGGATTTGGTAGCTCATGTATTTTGCCTAATAGGAAAACCAAGCTCAGCATTTCCTGGAGCAAAAGAAGACAGATGAAATCTCAGGACACATCAACGTTCCCGCTTCTCAAAGATTTCCTGTCAAAACTGGCCTATGAGGGGAGAAAGCCTTTCAATAACATTTTTTTCCCTCCGATGCCTGGATTTCCAGTCTCGAAGCAGAGAGAGAAAGAAAAAAAAAAACGCTGCAAAAGACAGGATCCGCCTAGTCCCTGGTTTTAAAAGAAAACGAATGTGACCTTGATTAGAGCAGGAAAACAAGCTCTGATAGAGTTCACATTTTACTTGTCAGCTTCAAAGTTAAACAGTGTCGTCTACTCAAATCAGGCCATCAAAAGAGTCCAAAGGAAGATGATTCTGATTGCCAATACAAAACAGTTAGATTCTTTTCATTGGAGCTCAAGACTTATATGTCTCATGGAAGAACTGTGGTGACATTCAGGTTTTGGCAATTTGAGTTTTTGGCAAACTTTAGTTGTTCCTAAATTTGGCAAATCAATACAGATATTTACAGGCAGCAAACTACAAAGTACTTGTCAAGGTAACAACCATTCCCTAGTTGGATGTTTAACTTGTTAAAGTTGAACTATACCCTTTGCTGCTTATGGGCAAAACTCAACACCCACCAACTATGCACAACATACTTGCAAATTATGGCTCAGGTTTACCTGTGTGCAGGTGCCGTGCCTACAGGTTCAGGATCCTATCATCGCTGCATCTATGGAAGCTGCCATCTTCCCCAAATCTCTTCCAGCTCAATGGAGATACCCATTGGATTGTCACCGGTCAGTAACTGGGCACTTGCAGGAGTTACATTGTCCCCAGCAGCTGGCTCTGTATGTGGCACCATTACACCCAGTGCATGGCACCAGCAGTCAAGGCTTTTTTTGCATGTCTCATTTGTCAATAAGCTTTACCTCCTGGTGACGTTTGTTTTAGTTTAGGTCCTTTTAACCACTTTATGAATAGCGGGAATGCTGCCTTGACTGTGATAGGGCTGAGTTCCCGAATGCCGTGCCCCACTCCTCCTCCCCCCACCCCACCCCTTTTACCCCAATCACACACGACCCCAAGACAACAACTTGGTTAAATGCCCCCTTTGGGCCGTTTATTAAAAAATATCCTAATTAAATATTAACTCTTAATAAATAACCATAAAATTAACCATAAATAACAATATAAACACATAACCAACAAATAATAACTTACAAATAAATACAAATAACTGTAACCAATACATTAATAAAACATCCTTTCCTAAACACACCCCCTGGTTACTGGTGCTCGAAGGCCCCACTATTGTAACCCCTTGCACCTAATGGGTCTGCACCGCCGTGATATGCAATGCTCCCAGCCGCACCTCATCAACCTTACCAAGGGACCCATACCATAGATGAGACCCTCACCCCCACTGAAACAGTTCAATACAACACCTTCCCTCGAGGTCCCCACCGATACACCTCAAACAGGGCGGGCAGGTGGGAAAAACTTCCTTCCTTCTCTCCGTCACGCTGAAAAAAGACCCTCCCTTTCCGACCCCCCTTTTCACTCCTCTTCTCCCTCCCCCATGTACGTCACTTCCCGGCATAGGAATTCAGCAACTCCCCCTCCCCCTTCTCTATGTCAACCCTTCTCCTGTCTGCTCCGAACCCTTCCCAGTCATGCAGGCCTTCCACTAATTTTTCACTTTGTTATCTGCTCCAGGCCTCACTGGACTGCTGCTCACCCTGGCTTTAGCCCATTTGTACAGCAGACAGCATTTCCATTGGATAGGACAATATTTCCCCTGCAACTAACGGCTAATTAGAATACTGCCTACTATGTAACTGACCAATGAGCTACTTTTAGAGCCCATCCTAAGGTTCACTGCAATGGTTTTGCAGCAAACAGACTCAAAAAACTTCAATCAACATTCACCAAGTTTGCTGTGAATAAAAATACAGGCCATGCTGCCTTCACAGTAAGAGACAATGCCCCTGATTCATCAATAAAATCCGCGCTCGCTGGAAGCGCGAAAGTACGCACGGCCATCGATCGTGGTTTACCGCGGTCCGGACTCGAGTGTGCGCGTACACTCGCCTCACTGCCAGCCAGATTCCTGCCTTCATAATAATAAGGAATAGGGGGCGCGAATCTGCCAATTAAGGCGATTAGATTTCAGCTGCGCGATTAAGGAGGCTCTGTTAAGCTCAATGGTGAGATCATAGCAATTAAAAAAAAAAAAAAAAAAAAAAAAAATGGGGACATTCAATAACTTCTGAAACAAGTTGTGCTTTGATATGCAAAAAGAAACAACTGCAGAGTTTGTCTCGGTCACTAAAAAGTTACAAGATGTTGCAGAAGTCATGCGAACCACCACTTTCCCCCTATCAAGCCTCTGTCCTGCACACAAACAAGCAGGGAAGCCCCATTCATATTTAGGAGTCGTCCGTATGTCGGATGTCCTTAACTTGGGCACTACATGTTTTGCTGGTTTAGTTCTGCTTTAAACACTACAACTGAGCTAATGTAAAAAAACAAAAAACAAATGAACAAAAAAAAAAAAAACAAAACAACTTCCTCTAGGGCACACTGTATGACAGAGGAGAAAGACAGTGAAGAGTGGAACAACAATAGCACCATCTTCCAAAGCCGATGCATAGCAATATTTTTTAATAATGATGTACTGTTTCCTTGCATTTTCCTATTACAATGTTTATGAACTTGCAAGGAAGCAATTTTCACCAGAATAAAACTTTTCCACTTTCCGTTAAATTAGACCCTTGCATGAGATTTCACACTGTGTCACTGCTCGACAGGAAAGGGTTAATTGTCCATAGGATGAATATTGCAACAATCCATTTGCAGTTACTCATTAAAGTGTTAACTCAGCTACACCACATATCCCACTAGCTACAAAAATGTTAATTACCCCACTACAAATGGTAGCTGTAAAATTATTAATTAGCTCATTGGTAGCAGAAAATAATAATTAGCCTTAAACTGCGAGATTCTGGAGACGCGAATTGGGACTGTGCTGTTCTACTTATTAAACCGACATTCTTTAATGAATATTTTAGACATCAGCACTGATCTTATTACATATCAGCCTTTGGTCTGTGGATCTGTAAACCAAGGCTCAGATCTAGCGACCAGTACACTGTCATTGTTTCTTATGGATATGTGACCCTTGCTCAGTGACAGACCTAAACTGAATCCATCAGATTTGAAGGGAGATCACAAACTTGATGAGAAGAATAAAATAAAGCACAAATTGGATTGATTGTAGATATATTGATGTTGCCTTTTTTGATTGATCAGCTGTGGGAAATTATTGGGTTTATGTCTTTGATTGTTCAGTATAAACTGCATGAAACTTTTCCTACACACAGCAGATAAAAATGTAAAATGTTCACATCAATGAGGAGTTTTATGTTGCATATGTGGTTCATTTTCAGGTGAAAGATTCTCCTTGAAGGGGCACCAAATTTCACTACCTCCTTTAAAAAAGGAATATTGCAAAAGTATTTTGGTAGGGTGTCCCATTGGAAAGTTTGCCAAAATTGGACCTGCTCAAACTAACCCCCCCGGGACCCTCCTGTCTCCCCCTTGGCTGGCTCTGATCATCTTTGGCCATGCTGCACTGGAGGTCGCCATCAGTATGGCTGTTACATTGGGATCAATTGGGCCATTTTATGCATAGGCACTGAAAAACATTTTTTGGAAGACAAAGTGTTGGCTCTCAGTAGGGCTGCACAATATGGAGCAATGGAACCAAGAGAAGGTAAATATGAAACCAGTTGTGCTGCATTATTGGAATAGAGGGATTCATTGGAGGTCAACATTATTTAACAAAAAGCTATTTTTATGGATAAAAATGTCTATCCCTGTGCATAGTGATTGAACAAAGAAAGCAATACACTGGCAGCTGTTACTGTGATGGCTGCGCACAAACAAAGCCACGTGATCATGATCGTTACTGACTGGATCATGTTGTGATCACTGAATGCCTCCTGATCATTTGGAGAAATCAAAAAGTGTCAGAGTGATTGTTTCTTATTGTTGTTTTCGTTAGAATGATTCCATCTCACTTCTCTTTCTGGGTTACAGTCATCTTTAATGCATAAGGTTAAAGTTAAACTTCCAAAAAAAAAAAAGCACTTACCTTTACTGTCGAAGAGCCCTTGATCCCTCCACAAATAATGTCCAATAGGTATCGTTGGCCTAGCTTTTTTTCTTTTGGACGGGACAGTGGGCATCTTCCTTCTTCTTCATCAGTCTTCCTCACACATTAACTGATCTTTTACCGTGCAGGGGCAAGATCGGGTGACATGTCTTCCTAAAATGTAACAAAGAAAAAATGCGGATCACACTGCACATGTGTGAGATAGGCATTGTTTTTGTACATTCCAAGAAAGTTCCTTATAATGCATGCCCGATATCAGGCATGAGCAGAAGGAACAGCCTATGGCCTCCTGGGATATGTGACGTATGTATCCCAGGAGGCTGTGGGTTTTCCTTTCAGTCTTTACTGCCATGGCAGTCCTTCAAAAAAAATAAAAAAAAACAAATTTTTACATTATATAAACTGGTTAGCCACTCCTTATACAATGTTAAAAAAGTGGTGATAGGTCAGTTTTAATCCAAAATTACCTGTTTAATCAAAAAAAGAAGTAAAGGTAAATCTTCCATATATGGTCAGTTATTCCATAATAAAAATTCACTTTTGGGAGATTCTTGACAGGAAATAGAGGAAATATTCCCAATGGAACAAACATGAACAGAAACTAAAGTTTCTGACCTTTCCTCACGCCAGAAAAATGTGTTTCACATTAAACCCTTTCAATTGAAGGTATCCTTTTGTTCTCAATAGCCCAGAACTAATTTATTTTACAGCAATTATGAAAATGTAATGTATATGATTGCAAAAAAACTTGAGCATACAAAAGTACAAACAATACAACCTAGCTCATACAAACATAAAAGCAAACCCACTTGTAAATCACTATGGAGGACCCATAGTTAATAGTAATATATGCATCAAAGAAAAAGGTTTCTCACCGGTGTCATGGGTCTTTGTGCAAAGCAATTTCAAACAAGATAAATGAACCAAAAGTCAGTCTCAGGCTCTGTAATATGTAAAGGTAAACACATAGGCCCTAATTATTTGAAGCTTTCCAAAGCTGGAGAGGATACATTTTCATCAGTGAAGCTGGGTGATCTAGCAAACCTGGAATTGATCTGGCCCAGGATTCAAAATATTTGGTAGCAAATAGCAAATGACTTTGAAGAAATCAGATCTAGGTTTTCTTGATCACCCAGCTTTACTGATAAAAATGTATCCTCTCCAGCCTTGGAGATCTTTAATAAATCAGGCACATAGAGTGTAATAGAATATCCAAACTGAGCTAAAGAGTAAATGTATATGTATTGGATAGGATGTTATAGATGTATCGGCCTCTCACAAATTGGCCATGATCCTGGTGAAGCATGGGTTTGTGGCTTCACCTACTTTTTTGACTAGCTAATCCTTCTTTTCCCTCCCCGGGGTTTGGATTGACTTCTACCTTAGCCAATACATTTACGTATATGTTCTATTAACCTCAGATCTAATATTATTTCACCCGCTAAATGTTTAATATTTTACATCACCGAGCCTGAGTATTGGTTTATTTATAAATTTTTACCATTTCTATGCAATACAAATTGGTTCTTGATTGTCTGTATGTTAATTCTTATTGCATAGAAATGGTAAAAATGTATAAATAAACCAATACTCAGGCTCATTGATGTAATGTATTACATTGATGGATGTATTACAGGGGCAGTTTATTGTATATTGTGGGTACTCTGTTATGGTTTATGACTGGGTTTGGTAAAGTTTTTATGGTCTAGGGCAGTGTTCTTCAACCAGGGTTCTGTAGAACCCAATGCATAATTTGAGCAATGCCTAATTTGTGACTCTCATGTCAGTTTAATTTATACCATTTTTTTTTTGGGGGGGGGGGGGCTTTCTGTAAGGGTGAAATTCTTAACATTGCCAAGCATTCTTCCCAATAACTATCATGCAAATATACTGTGACTCGTGTATATAGTAGTTATAGCAGGGTTTTTTTTTAGTTATTTTAAGGGTTCCCTCATATTAAAAAGGCTGAGAAAGGCTGCTGTAGGGTGTTCCTATCTATTGTGGATATTTTGCAATTCTCTCCTTTGTACCCAATTTTGCTTGTTGTTAAAAAATTATATTTATGTAAGTGTTTAATGACCAAGTGACAAGTAAAGCAAATTATAGAGTTATAGACAAATGCAATGCAAAAAAATGCAGAAATGCAAAATTTTGGAAATGAGTAAGAGTTGGGTAAATTTTGGATGAAAATATTTATAATTAAGACCCTTGTATATTTTTCTGAGTTTTGTGTGTGATGTGATGCTTTGCAACAGAAATCTACAGAGAAGGGGTATACCTCCCTAAACCATGTAATCCCTGTTTCCTCTGTCATCAGTCATATATAGGCTTGAATGTGACTGATGGCCATGACAAATTTCTTAGCACTGGTGTTGTCGATGTGTCCAGAAATCTGAGAATTTCTACTTTTTGATTCGTGGGTATTTTAAACTCAGCTGATTGCCTCCAAAAAAGAGAGAATGGACTGCTGCCTTGCATCAAAATCTAGATGACAATCAGAAGCTCTATTTATACATATGAAGGTTTAAGACGTAACCTTGGCTATTTGTTTTTAGGTTTTGGCTAGACTAGGAAACTATTAACATTTCAGTCTTTATTTCCATGTGTGATCCATTATGGAGAGTTTTGTTCTCTACTTCTCTTTGTGATATCATACATAAAATGGGGAATGTGTCACTAGGACAGGGCTATGGGTATTTTAAATTATGAAACTTCTTCAATCTACTAGGTAGCATTGGAATGAATGGCAGTTCTTCCAATTGGGGCACCAATTTATTTATTTAGGCACATACATCTTTCTCTGCACCTGAAAGAGTTCATAGTCACGTCTTTAACTGTTTCTCAGAACTCACAATCTAATGTTCCTACACAATCATGTGTCGTTAACATAGCCTAAGGCCAACTTTGGAATGAAAGCCAATTATTCTACCGCTATGTTTTTGGTATGTGGGAGAAAACTTCTACGCACATGGGGAGAACATTGGACAACAGGTATAATACTTTATATTAGACACTGAGCTACTGTTCCACAGATGGCAGGAAAAAACTGACAGATGTTGTAACCCTTCTGGCTCTACTCAAAAATAGAAAATATGTTTTCTAGTTTCATCCATAACGCATCATTAACTATATTATTCTCTTATATAAGGCTTGTGGTCCTGCGGATCCCCCTACAGGGAATCCTATAGAATTCTCAGCCATAAATTCCCTCTCAGGGTAATATTATTCAAAGATAGAACCTAAGATAAATAAGGCATAGTATGTGGGAGCTTCTGTAAAATACTTAAGCGCTCTTACAAGCCAGAAAAACATTCCCACAGTTGCAGCTCAATTAAGGGGTCCTGAACTCCTAATGGCTCGCTTGAAAGTCATGTAGTTATGAGAGGTGCTTCCTGTCCTTTGCCAAACACTTAAGCAACTATTAAATCTTTTGCATAATAGCATTAACCTATTCATGCTCTTTTGTACACTAGATCTATTTCCCATTAAAAGTTTGCTCGTTTTCAGTAGGACAAAAGAACTGACCTTCTCCTAAACAAAAGTAACAATGTCATTATCTTATTTGTGGTAAAAAACGGTAATTAAAGAAGGACTCTAATTTAAATGCTGCTATAGTTTATACTTTAGAATTATTACGATCTAAAAACAGAACTCATAAACTCAGAACTCTGGGTGCTGAAAGGGATGTTAGTCCTCTAATTAAATTGTTGCCTGGGCATTCTCAACTTGAAAAAAAAACAAAAAAGTCACCAGACGATTGAGATAATTGACAAAAAATAAAATCCTTGCTCCTTGTAGCCTTGTTTTAGCGCTACACTGTATGGCATATGCCCTCAGCTTTGTGGTTCCACACACAGAGTCAGCTACCGGAGACATGTAACTGCATGCGTAGGATTTACATCATCAATGGCCATCCAATGGCTGATTAGGATTGCCGTCTTCTAAAAAGTCTGCCACTGGGCCGGCATTGAAAATAGCATCTTCCTCTGTTGGGGCAATGACAATATCCTGGACTTGTCATCACTGCAGGGTGGCTGCACACAGGAAAATATGTACCATAGTCAGGAAGTTTGCTGCACACTTGCTAATTATGGCAGAAGCTCACCCCCCCCCACTGAGTATAGTTCTACTTTAACATGTTAAACAACCAACTAGGGGATGGTTGTCACCTCGGGAAGTACTTTGCAGTTTCCTACTTGCAGATGTTAGTATTAGGGAACAACTAAAGTTCGTCCAAAACTCAAGTTGCCAGAACTCAAACCTCATCCATGTTCTTCCGTGTCTAAATTTTAAGCTCCTTTGAAAAGAGTCTGAATGGTTGGTAAAGGCAACAAGTACACATTCTTACTTCTCTGTAAGATCATTGGTCAGTGGCAGACGAACAGCAGTTATTCATCCTGAAAAGAATAAATCTGAACATCACTAGTGTTCAGCAATCGGATTTGGTGCCTAGTGCAATGACAGGTATACAACAACATACAACGTACCTGTCAATGCCACCAAATCCAATTGCTGAACATTGGGGATCATCTGCCGGGTGGATTTGCTGATCTTTGGGCAATACCTGTCTATGACAAGTATAGCATACAGCTCAGCTAATCCAGCTGGTGGACTTTGACTGCTTTCAATGGATTGGCTGAACTGTACTATATGTGCCAATGTCCTAAATAGAGTATGGCCCTAGGCACCGTACACTATAATTGTGAAGAAGCTGTACTCTATATTGTTAGGGCTCATACATAACTTTTTACCTGTCTATATTTTGGTTGATTTGGCTACTGTACCAAATCAATGCGAAATTGGAGTCAATTTGTGTTGGAGAACCAATAACAGACAAGTTCTGTCAAGTCCATACATATGCCCTCCAGAATTGCATCACAATGATGGACACAGGCTCCTACTGGTTAACCGGAGTCAAAATTTTTTATCCTGAGTACGGTCAGCCTAGCTCTGATACATAAAGTTATTTGTCAAAAGTGATATTATGGGCAAAAAAAAGTGTTACATGCACTTGCTTCAGTGTTGACTGTACATCATTTCTCTGAACCTGTCTGAAAGGTATGCTAACACGGCCACTAGATTAGTCTGCACCCGAGTTGGAACCACAGGTTGACAATGCAGAAACACAATTGGGAAACAGGTGACATACTAAAACTAGAAATTAATATAACATTTTAGTTACTAGCATAACTTATGTTAGGAACAATTGTCAAGTTATGAAAAACGTAAAAATCATTTGATCATTTGATTTAGCTGGCCCTTTAAAAAGCGTCATTTTTGTTTTCCATGGAATCCTACACAGTGCATAACATTTGTGTGCTGTTTGTGTTGGGTCCATTAATTCTGCTGGGTTACAAGCGTTTCCTCTGGCAATCTGTTTTTCCTGTATTGCTAAGGACTTAATGAAGATAATTAATCTAAGTGCTGGGATTGTAGGAAGCATGTATTTGTTGTGTACGTGGAGATTTGTTTTATCGTAGTACAGTAATCTGTGTTCTGTAGCCCTCACATCTGTGACCTTCTCACCCCCTCTTAAATCCCAGGATGGTCGGCTGAAGAATTGCATTTCAACACATCCATCACATGGAATAATTGTGGGGTAGGGAAACACGATTAGGAGCACTGGTCACACTGGGGGCCACCTCTACCTGCACCTGTGATGGGAATTTTTATTGTATACAACACAACCACAGGATGCAATATTGTGAAAGGAAAAAAACACACACACTGCGATTTACCGTAGGGTTTTGTGACGCTGATTAGAACAAGGAGATGTATGGTATATAACAAAAAAAAGTAATGTAAGCTTAGGTCTCAGCAACTTTTCAATGCAATGTGGTCTAAAGGGAAATTATTATATTTTTTCAGTAACTATACATTTTGAGTTGTTACTATAATGTTTAGGTCTAAGTATTTTATCGTAACTTCTTTTTGGCAAGCCATAAATGAGGCTTTTTTTAGCAACTTTTTTAATCAAGCATTTAGATATGGAAAGCCTATAAAAAAGAATGGAAGCCCAATGCTAAGGGCAGCTTCCAATGTTTTGCCCCACCAGTCTTTCTATCAAATCAACCTAAAAAAGCACAATGAACTGGTAGGAAACCAAATACAACAAAGCTTTAAAATTCAACAATTGTAACACAATCCACACAGATCTAACAATTGCGGGTTTACAGGAGTTCTCCACCTTGAAGACTGTATTCCAATGATTCATTGTCAAGTGTTTTTGGAACCAACTCTATGGGATATCTACCTAAGACTGCAACATCTGCCTTTTCCAATCTCATAATTCGACCTGTTTATAGAAATCTATTTTTGACCTTCAAAGACCCTCTACTAGTCAAACTGCAATAACCAACCCTCCTTGACAACAGCGTAACATAGTAAAAAGGAAAGTGGACAAGTCAAGTTTTCTGGAGCCACACATATTCCAAAGTAAAAGATCCCATCCTAGCAGGACCCCATCCTTACCTTGTAGGTCCTCATCTTGCCAGAGAGGTGTCACCCAGTCAGTAGATATCTTCCCCATCATTAATGGATCTTACCATGCTTTTTATGCTTCTTAAGCATAAGCATTCTTTAAGCATTCTTTTTGCCAGTATTAGAGCCTCTCAACTTTTTTGCTCCTGTTAAATAAAGAGTTGTACCACAGTTTCTAAATGTTGCCACCATATTTAAATTTTATCAAGACCTGGCATCCATAGAGTCCTGTTTATATGGGAACCTTGTCTCTTTTTATTTTGCTATATGGTGCCCAATTCAGAAAGCTGAACATGTACGTCATACATCACAAGATATTGTAGAAAACTCATCTCTGTCCATAGGTGGGAAGAGCAGACTCATTTTACAGATTTGCATAATGAAAGGAGCAAGTCAAAACAATGCAACTGAATAACTGTGCACTGTTGGACCCTTTTCCAAAGAGTAGGCTAAATTGTCAATGCACTTTAATGCCTGATGCCTCCAATTACCTGCTACACCTCCGGCTGGGTAAAGTGCAAAGTGGATCATACACACTCAGCATGCCTTAAGTATGCTAAATAAAATAAACAGTGCCAAAGACAATATTTGAGTCACCCCAGCCAATGGTACTTCATTATAAAAAAAAGGTCCCGATAACATTGTGGAAATTTAGTTCATCAAAAGGGTAAAACCCACTAACCTCCTTGTATTGGGGTGGGCACGTATCTTGCACCATGTTTACATTTAATTGCAATGAGCAATAGACTTTGGAGAATGCTGAACACAACGCTGTATAGCAGCGCCCCCACGCAAACACCCCAAAGGCCGTCTTCTTGGCTGGAAGGACAACTGTTTCACGGTTCATCGATGTCTTCTAATTTATGATGTCATAGACAATTAGCAGTATTCTGAGCCCTTCTGTACGTCTCTTTTAACACCCCTAGCAACACTGTACAAGTTCTTTCTTTTTGCAGAGTGACCCTTTGTCTATAGTCGACACATACACATTGCCAGGCAGCAGTGGACAAATAAGCAGGCAGAGGGGGTTGCTGTTCTGAATGCTTTACTTACAAAAGGTTGCTGGCTGTAACTCAGTTCAGTCTTTCAAACACAATAGTGTACTTTTTTGGGGCCATTCCAATTAACACAATATATTTCTCTCCAATAATGTCAAAAGCCAAGGTGCTTGTTAGGACAAAACACAACATTTATCATGTTATATTACAACTATTACTTTAAATGCAAAACAAAGCAAGTTTTGTCTCTGGACACAACCTGCCCACTCTCCCCTCTCCAATCGATCTCCCATCGCGGGTCTGAGTGGGTGGGTTCTGGCATTATGACATCACTCAGGGGCAAGTTTCTTCCTCTTTGAGTGACACAGGAGTCCATAGATTCAGTGGACAGCAAGCTGCAAAAGGTTGGGGACCACTGTTGTAGAGCATCCCAAGTGTCGGAATTCTCTTTTTTGGGAATGACTAACTGGGAGACCTCCGAAGTTTAGTCTCTGGCTGCCTCTCCTGCAATTTTACTGGCTGATAAATTTGGTGGTTGGTTACAAAAATATATTACGTATACTTTATCAGAATTTTAGATTAAAGTGAAACCCCAGACAAACCAGTAATTATAAATTTGAATCACCTTTAGTTATACTGCTTCACCTGTCATTGTATTTACACTTCTGTATATATCAATCTTATAAATAACAAACTGCAGAGCAAGAAAGGTGACACCTGAGAAGCTAAAGCACTGTGTAACATAAACATCTACTTAAGGAAAAATGGTGGTGTTGCCATCTGTAACCAATTACATGAAGGTCTTTTTATAAATGTTTTCAGAAAACATTCACCTTACACATACCCAAGGTTTACACTTTTTTTAATTGGATTCAAATTGGAAAATATGTGCATCCTGGGTGAAAGTTAGGAGACTGTTAAGTAAAAACATAAATAGATCACAGTGATTAACTTTCTAATGTCCCTTGTATATATAGCTTTCTTGAAGCTTTTATAAACAGTAGTCACCACTACAGTGTATAAAGCTTTTTACTATTATATTGTATTTATGTAGCGCTGACATATTAAACAGCACTTTACAAAGTCCATAGCCATATCATTATTTGGGAGGAAACCCACGGAAACACGGAAAGAACATGCAAACCCCATGCATATAATGTCCTGGACGAGATCTGAACCTGGGACTCTTGGGCAGCAAAATCTGGCTTGCTGCATCTTGTTATAATATAGTTATAAATTTATATATTATTGCAAATATATATTGCAACCCCTTTTTATTGTACAGCACTGGGTAATATGTTGGCACTTTGTAAATAAAGTTTAATAATAATGTTTCAGAAGAGCCATGCAAAATGCATGCAGAACACACATAAAAGTGAGAAGTGAGTTTTCTAATGTGAAGGTGTGAAAGATGGCTCAATTTACATAGGGAAAAATAGCAGCTGGAATATTAATGATTACTGGGAGTAAATAGCATGTGAGATGGAACTTTATAACTATATATATATATATATATATATATATATATAAATGTAATTAAAATAAAAATAATAGGTAATAAAATATGTTGAAGAATATGCAGAACGCACTGCAGACAAGCAAATGAGTAGGACATGCAAATCTTACGAGTTGCAGTTTTAAAACAGAGTTTCAATCTGATCTTGTCTCTCTTTTTTCCTCTTCTCTATATGATAGTTTTTCTCTCTTCTGATTTTTGCATAAAGGCTCAGAAAATAAAAGGGATAGCCAAGAACAAGGCTGTATAGCACAACTTCTATAAATAAATGTTCCTAGCGTCTTGAAATAATATCTACCTAAGGATGAAAAGACAACACAAAAACGATACCCTGAATATAATCTAATTCCTGCGCTTTCGTGTGTCATTGTTTTCAATGGTTTTGCGTACATATTTTGCATTCTATCAAGAAGAACGCCAGTGTTTCTCCATCATACGCTGATCTAATTAGGAGGGGGGAAGCAAGAGACAGGACACCATTATGCCAGGATGTGTTTTGTGTCACTGAGCTTTCCAGAAATACAATAGACAAGATAATCCAGAGTTTCATGGAAAATCAATTACTTTTCAGCTGCACATTCCCAGCCACTGGAGCTGATACATTTTTATTTCTCACATAATATGCACTTTTAGTTACCTAGGAAACCGGAACATGAAGCATAGGGAGCAGCGGTGCAGTCTTGGGAGATTGACCACCTTGTCCCTGAAAAGTATCTATTTGTAGTTAGGACGCGTATACACAGGCGTTAAAATTGTCTGCCCGATGTTTGCTCTCTGGAATATTTATCTATTTTGCTGGTTTCCGTCGCCCCAACGCAATGTACAGTGCACCATTGAGAGCATTGAGCCTTTTTGATCAACGTTTGTTTGATTGAAGAAGCTCACAATCTTTTGTCCTTAGCGTCTACTCCAGGGGGACCTAGAAGCAAAGGCCAATTGCCAGTTTTAAAGTAGAGCAAACTGGGCTATTGCTTTGGGCCCTCTGCCTTCTCCAGAGCTCCACGTACAGTGTCAGGGGTCTAGGAAGCTAAAATGCTGAGCATTTAGGGCTCCTATTTTATATTTGCTAAGGGCCCTATTTTGTCTAAAACCATCTATGGTCACAAAGAAAATATAAAGCTTTGTGTGAGCTATGACTGAAATAAACTTATTATTTGCACAGACACTTGCTTTAAATCTTAACAGCTAAGTGAATTTGCTGTGGAGGTTCTAAAACCCATCTACATATAAATGTGATTCCCACCCAGCCCATCTCCATACAAATTTTCCTTCACCTTGCTAGCACAGCACTTGACTACCTACTATGAGATCATGGCCCACCACTGGTTGGTTTTGGTCCCACCTTACTTTAGCATTAACACACCTGTGCAGTCCTTCTAGAGCTGATCATCCCGCTTGTGGACACCCAGTGGGAAGTGTTCATATCATCCGGGTAGTGAAGTGGGCATCTAAAGATGTTTCCTCCTCCTCAGTCCAAATGACTGGTGCATCGTGTGATTACAGATTCAGGTAGGTAAAAAAGGCTTTTGAATTCTACATTTATTTTTTATTAATCACAGTTGGCTCAGAGGTAGCACTTTCGCCTTTGCAGTACTACTCACAGGTTCGATATCTGCAAGGAGTTTATATGTTTTCCCGGTGTCTGCATGGGTTTCCTCCAAGTACTACTTGGGTTTTCTCCCACATCCCAAAAAACAGACAGGTTAAATGGCTTTCTTTCCAAAAAATGTCCTTAGACTATAATAATGATTATATTATATAATAATAATATATTATTATTAATTTTATTATTATTATTAATATTAAACAGGATTTATATAGCACCAACATATTATGCAGCGCTGTACATTAAATAGGGATTGCAAATGACAGACTAGTATAGACAGTGATACAGGAGAGGACCCTGCCCCGAAGAGCTTACAATCTAGTAGGTGGGGGAATTTACACACAATAGGAGGGGAAATATGTAATGGTGGGAAGTAGTGATGGTTTCAAAAGACAGAAGAAGATGGGTAGGCAAGTTTGAAAAAATGGGTTTTGAGCGCGCTTTTAAATGAGCAGAAAGTAGGAGCAAGTCAAATAGGATGAGGAAGACCATTCCAGAGAGTTGGGGCAGCTCTAGAAAAGTCTTGGAGCTGTGCGTGTGATGAGGTTATGAGTGAGGAAGTCATTAGTAGGTCATTGGAGAAGCAGAGATAGCGGCTGGGGGAGTTCTTTTTTACCATGTCAAAAAGGTAAGTGGGACAATAACTGTGGGGGGATTTAAAGGCAAAGCACAGGAGCTTGAATTTCTAAGGTGAAGAAGATTCTAAGGTGAAATGGAAGCCAGTGTGGAGATCTGCACAGAGATGCAGCAGAAGAGGAGCGGTGGGAAGGATGGATGAGTCTGGCTGCAGCATTCATCATAGATTGTAGAGAACATATTGCTATTATAAAGATGTTAGATGTGTGCCCCTTTGAGGGACAGTTGTTACATACCTATGGACTTTGTAAAGTGCTGTGTAATAAGTTTGTGCTATATAAATGCTGTATAACAATGATAATCATATTAGTAATTTGCAGGAAAAGGGTATGTGTTTGTGGTGGGGGAGGCAGGGTTGAGGGTGTCATGGGAGGTCATCTCCAATAGATAACTGCACATTCAAATATAGGTAAGTTGTCATGGGTGGCTTTTCCTAATAAGCACCTGGAACTAAGTAACTTAATATCAACCTTTTGAAACTCCCCGTACAACAAAGCATAGACCAGAAAAAAAAGAAAAAAAATTCCACTCCAATCTAAGTTACTGCAAAGTACAATCATAATATGCACAAGAAGCACAAAATCATAGAAAGAAGGTTTTTTATGCACCACTGAGTTTACAGTACAGTAAGGGGAACCAGTACTGAAAGACATATTATTGATAAAAAGTACCTGTCACAAGTAGCTTGAAATTAAATGAAATTCATTTTTTATGGACCACAATGAAAGTAAAGAGAACGTTTTAGGAAGGATGATTTAGCCAGATGTTAGTGAGATTGCACCCTTCAGGTAACGTCATCCAAGTCATCGCCTATCATTAGTTTTATGGAAAGTTCTGTTTTTTTAAAAAAAGCAACTTGTCATGGCCAGATGTCTCATGATTAATGGAACCTGAAATTGGTGGAAACAAGAGAATGAATCTTCTTCTGGGGTGAATCTAAATAACGTAGCTAGAAGGATGCAGAACTGCAACTTTTCTAATAAGAGATACGTAAAAGAAATAAAGACAAAGATAAAGTGAAAAAAAAAGAGAATGAAAGGAAAATTGCAAGGAAGGGAAGAAAAGAAGTAATGAAAGATAGAAGGAAAAAAAGGAGGAAAAGCTAACGAAAAGGAAAAGGCAGAACTCTAAACTCTATCTAGCATATGCAAATTCAGCTTTATCCTAATATAGACATTATGTATTGCCATGGACCAAGACCCAGTCATATGAAAACAAAACATTAGAAACAAAGTTTTCTTGCAACCTTTTAAATTTCTTGTAGTTTTCTACTTCAAGTAGAAAAGATCTAGTCAAGATAATAGATCTGCACACACGTCTTACCATTCCATGAGTAACACCAAAGAAGAATTTAAAACTGAAGTACTGTGAATTCTGGAAAATCTGCCCACCAGTAGCAGCATTTTTTGGCTTAGCACAATGTAGCATCTACCCCAAAGCATTAGTTGACTGGCCCAATAATTCTTTAACCCAGTGGTAAATTTTAATGGTCCGTGGCTCTGGCCGGTGCACCGTACTGATTGCAGGCCCAGGGAAGTGGGCGGGTTGTGTCTCTGGACACCTGAGTGGGCGGGTTCTTGCATCATGATGTCACTATGGGGGAAATTTGTTTCCCTTTGAGTGATACCCGGCTCCCCAGGCATGCGCGGTCTGGAGTCTGTAAATTTAGTGATCTGTGTGCCCGAAAAGGTTGGCGACCACTGCTCTAAGGGCTGCCTTGGGAAGGTAATGCATGTATCGTCTACCCTAGGACAGAAGTTCACTGGCATGAAGAAGTGGTAACCACATCACAATCTCATTGCCAGTGTGAAGCCCTACTCTTACTTACTGTGCCTGTCAGACAGCAACTAAAAGAAAATCTGCAACATGGACAGAAGTAAAACTCTGATGGGGTACCAAACCCTATTTGACATTGTCAGCAGGACAGGAAGTCAGGGTGAATCTCTCCAAAAGAGCCAAACCTAACAGGATGCGTTTTGGCTAGAGAAACACGTTAATTATTTAAGAAGAACGGTTCGTCTACAATCAATTTTCCTATAGCGAGTCTTGAAGGCAAATTATACGTTTTGCCCATTCTTAGTATAAATCTGAGGGAGGATTAGGCATTACAGTACACCACCATAAACCGTATCAGTGCCCTAATCCCAGAAATTACACAATAGCGTCAGCCAGATCCGATTTGTCGGAGAAATTTCTTATTTGTTCATTTTTCATTTGCCGTCAGTCTCCAAGAGAGCCGACGGGCGTTTTCAGTGCTCTAAGCACAAAGCCCCACATGTTTCACTGCTGTGTCATTATCCTGGGTCTATTATGTTTTACATTTTTCAAAAATCTTTAAGTTAGATCTTTGACATCCTACCGCCTTGAAAAATATACACCACCCGATGTGAGGCTTTGATGTGCATTTTCAGGATTAAATAATCTGTATGGAAAGTAAGGGATATCCAGCTAAGAATGAAACTGCAGAGAAAATTTTGCCTCCTGCCGTGAAAGACGCCGTCAGTCGCTACCTTTTAGTTCACCCACTAAATTTAATTTCATACATATTTACTGACTATTTTTCTTCCCACTGCTAATTCTTTCGAGACCAAATTAAGAACAAAGATAGCACAAACTGACTTCATCAAATAAAAATGTAAATATTCTGCATCTCATTACTGGTTCAAAAATGTTATTTAAATATTTTGCAAAATGTAATAGCTTTGCTGTATTAACGCTTGCGAGTGAAAGAGCTCTAGCCTTCCATGTTTGAGCAGCCCGTTGAGGGTTCAAACTGTTTATTCACAGTGTGTGAATCTAGAACATTCTAACGAGCTAGAGGGAAAAAAAATCAGATGTCTGACAAGTAATGAATTCTTATTAGGCAATAATGACCTCGTGGATTGTTGAGGGAAAGGAAAAAAAATTACTATTATAACATTTTTCATTTATCCAGTTCATTGCCGGCGCAAAACTCGGTGAGGTCTTTGTGAGCTTAATTTGTTGTATGAAAGGTTACCGCAACCTATAATAAACTGACTTTATCTACTCTACGTGGGTACCGTGTGAATGCTGTTAGGTAACCTTCCTCGTTGCTAAGTCATTTGTTAGTTTCATGACAGCATAATATTTTTCGGTAGTTGCATAGCTTTAGTAGCTTTTTTGTAGTTATGTACAAAATATTCTTTTCCACAGCAAGTCAGGAATATTTCTATAATCAAGAGCACTTCTAACAGTATGACATTTAGGTAAATATACATTATGAACAAATGTGTTGGCCTCAGTTGTTGATTTTGACTAGGGTCCATCAAAGTAGGCAGCATTGACCCTCAAGGGATAGGATTTTATTAACTCACTGGATAGTCCTATTGACCCTAAAGGTCAATGGGCCTATCTTGCGAGTTAATAAAATGGCATAAGTTCAAAAAGGAGAATAGGTGTCTAGAGGACAGTAGGTTAACAGTTCATGAAAAAGTTTATTGGTGAAAATGTATCTTTTAATCCTAACCCTAAAAGTGAGCTGACTAGTGGCATGATAGTGTTCCCCAAAGGTTGGATGGCCAGCCACCAGTGAAAGTTGTCCAAGATGTGTGTTGTTACCAGTTTTACTTACCAACATGCTGTTGTGTGTCTGAATTTCCACCAATCCTCTTCCAGGAAGAATATAGGCATGTTCACTTTCTTTACTAATCATAATCCCCCCTGCCCTCAGTTTTAGAGCCAATGAGTACACACACCTATAATAAAATATATAAATAAGAAGGTTGGGTGTCTGCTTGTATCTTTTGCCCTAACATATCTATAACTCTCTGGAGAAGTTCATTTGTAATAGTACTTGATTTCATTAGGCAAACTAACTTTTCCCATCATAACAGTACTAGAAAAATATTTCCTTTCCAATGTTATATGTAAAAACTTTATCATTTATTATTACCTTTATTTTATGAAATACACAGAAAAACCAATGCATTTGAAAAAGGGAAAACATATTTATTATCTCCACATAACTTACACTAAAATAATTATCCCCACTATAAATAAGTTACTAGTTCATACAAATACAAAACAAAATGTCTGTAGCTTCAGCTGTGCAAAATTACTACCTCTTAACTTTTTATACATTTTGTTTTAAAAATGTAGTTGATTTTTTTTTTTGTGCACATAGTGTGATTGTAAGGGGGATATAGCTTTTGAAAATAAAATTTGGGATGAATATATTTTCATTAGGACACCCAAAACTCTGTTGGAGGATTTCAGTGAGTGCACCCAAGAACCATGACTGCAAAGTGAAATTAGATTTAAAAAAAAATCCTGCTTGAGGAGAATTGCAAATATAGCAGTAATACACTGATGTTTTTTATGTGATTTTATAAAAAATAAAATCGTCATTGATGTGTGGCATAGATCATTGCGTAGCTTTTGTTAATTACAGAGCCTTTTGACAATGATATTAAGGTTAAGGTTACCATTATGGTTGTCTCCAGCATTGGGGTTAGGGTTACCATTAGAGTCAGGGATGTGATTAGCATGAGGGTTATTCCAGGCTTTGAGTTACTATTATGATTAACTTCAGGTAACTTATTTTTCCATGATTTTTGGGGATTTTTTAGTGGCAAAAACAACCAATATCATTTCATTCTTATTTTTCAAAAGTAAGTATTTTATTAATTTTCAATATCATTAAAAAAATTGTATATAAAAAATTTGTAGGTTTATAAAATATCCTGCGTTTTGCAGATACAAGTCTGCTTCATCAGGTGTGCAGGAGGTAAGTATTACTTTTACATTGATATCAATACATCCTAGCCATATGTCCTGCTAAAGGAGTAACAATACACCAGATAATGGTGAACTTATAGGGCAGGGGTCAGCAAACTCAAATACGGCCTAGCCAGTAGTTTGTTCTGGCCTAATGTCGGCCGGCGGAGCCGGAACAAACTTCTTGAGCCGGAGCCGCCAGAGCCGCATGCGGCTCAAGCCTCTGTTTGGTCGCTTCCTTCCCTATTTACCCCAGCGGCTGGCGTTAACACTTCTGCCACTGGGGTAAATAGGGAACATTCCCTCTCTTCCGTATGCATTGCGGAGGGGACTGATTTCCCTTCAAGGGTCGTTTCTGGTGGGGGGTGGAGTCATTAGGCCAGGACTCGAGAGAGAGTCCGGTCTAGTGTGCTGCTGCCTACCTGTGAAATGGCCTAGTGGCCAAAAAAGTTTGCTGACCTCTGATTTAGGGGAAGGAATACTGCAAGTGGAGGGGAGGCCAGCTATGTCTACCTAATGTTGTTCAAAGTCAGCACATGCTAGATCCAGTGAGGTTACATTCATTTTATATGGACTCTAAAAATTGGTGAAAAGAATTTGGGTTCAAGGTATCAAAATCCTTGTATGTTAAACCTTCTATCTCCTTACTATTATGATTACCAATGAATTTAGCAATATATAACACAAGAATACAAAAATCTAGGATAGTTAAACCCACAGAAGCCATTTAATGACCACTGAAAACTTTAATGCCCACAAAAGAATTTGGAATTTTACCTTCATCACTAACTCCGGGTAATTTTTACCTAAATGTTCTACCTGAGAGTTTTAAATTATATTAGAAGGCAAGTTCATTATTGATTATGAATATTCATATGTGGGCAAGAAAAATTGGAGAATGTCAAGGACTTATTTTGGGTAGGATGATTAGAGGGATTGCAAATAAATAAAAAAAAACAAACAAAATAAAATAAACAGCTCAGTGATGGTGTGGTGGTGGAAATGTTATAAATAATTTCACCCAGGCCTACCTAAATGCAGAATTACCTGGATGTGTACTTTCATTTTACCACGTAGAGTACGTCCAATAAAAAATGTCTGGCATACTTCTGTTTTCAGATCAGGCAAATACTTGCTTTAATACTCAGGCTATAGGTGACTTAGTTTGAAAGAAAACAAACTTATAACATATTGGGTATTATTTGATGCACATAGGAAGTATTTACCTGAATTTGTAGGTATATGAGTTTAAATAGGATATCCATCTATCTATCTATCTATCTATCTATCTATCTATCTATCTATCTATCTATCTATCTATCTATCTATCTATCTATCTCCTGTACACCTGTAACACAATAGGTGGCATTTGCATACACTCTGCAGCATACACATTATACATATACTAGAAGAGAGGAATATATATATATATATATATATATATATATATATATATCCCTCTCCTCCACTATCTCCATATATATATATATATATATATATATATATTATGAAAACCTTTGCTGTAAATGTGAAAGTTTAGAGCATATTTTAAATCCTCCAGAAGTCCTATGTTGTACAGAGCAAGGTTTTAATTTAGCTCTCTAACTCTAGCCTGTAGCAAGAAACGCTAATGGACAAAACATCAAATCCATCTATTTTAATTTATGAAAATTAAATGCTCTGGATCCGTATGAAGCAGCGATCTGCCCTCTGGTCTATGGCAGTGCTTAATATTTGAAACCGCCTGCACTGTCAGTTCTTTGCCATGCACAAAAAATTATATATATATATATTACCAGTAATATACGGGTAGTAAGCCTTGCTAGCACAAGTTGTCTAACATTAAAAGTATTTCTCTACGTCCAACATGCGGAGTGCAGAAACAATTGCTGAGCTTTTGTGTAGCCGCTCAAATCATCAAGTTGTCACCGTCTTCCAAATAAGACCGTCGAATGAGAAAAAAACAGATTTTTTTGGAATAGCACAAGACCTGTGGAAAATTGGCAGATTAAATGCAGATGCGGGAGCAGTGGCCTGCAAACGTCTTGAAGAAATCTATAATACAATAATGAAATTAGTGGGCTGTGCACATACCCAAGTTTCTTGTCTGCCAGCTACTAAGAACGATGGGAATTTAGGCCACAGAAGGGCCATTTTGAGTCCATTTGGCAGCCATGCCATTACGTCTGTCGCTCCTGGGAACATCCTTTTCCAATAACGTTCATAGCTTTAGATTGAAATGAAAAGAGCCATATGTTACGGGTTTCCTGCAAAGCTTCCTTGTACGATGGAAAATAAATGAAACTTGTCATATTTGTTAGGAAGTTAGTCAAGAAAAATTGTCTTTCTGCTTCGAGTGGTTTTCAACTTTGTTTTTTTATTTTCCTAGCAACTCCAGCTGGATTCCTCAAAAGTAACAAAATAAAAAACATCTCCCAATTAAGCCAAGAGAAGTCTTCTGCATATGAGTCAATAACATATTATTTTCTTATTCAGCTGTAATTGTCACTGGCCTCATTAAAAATGTAATACATACGGGTTTTCTTGACCGGAGTTCCAGCTGTGTCACAGTAAAGCCTGGGGGTTGTTGTTCCTGACCGAGCCTAAAGTTTAATTGATGACCCTGCATTTTCCCTTGACAGCTTTTGTTGAAGTGGTCATTTTGGGAATCCTCTTAAATGGTATTTCCATTCGCTGAGGTTAGATGGAATAAATAAACTTATAAAGTGAGGGGAATATTGTTTGAAAGGGAATTTCATTTTAACCTGAATATTCTGTGGAATGTTTATTGGTGGGTTTTAAAGTAAACTTGTTACAAACATGAGCAATTTAAAAAGAACATATGATGAAAAAATACATAAACAGAAATTACCTTTAGTGAAATAGCATGTGGAAATGATTATCAGATCCAGGGATACAGGTTACTGAAACTATGAAAATTAAAAATATAAATCTAGACCAGGCAAACTTGTTTCCACCCTTTTAAGCTTTCTTCTTGGTAATAATGCCACCTATCACAATAATGAACTCATCCCTCATCAATGCTCATCCCTTTCCTCATTCCCTCTCTGCTCATAGTCTTGCGGGGGATGGGGTGTGTGCATTTTCTATATTTCTCTAAAAGATTGTCCTACCAGGAGAGGGAGCTTCCTGAGCATGCTCAGTGTTAGCTTCCTAAGAGTGGGCATGTACTATAGAGTGGGCCATATGTACTTGCAATCAGCTGTGCCTGCTCCCCTCCCACCTTGTACCGTTAGACAATCCCAGTAGCAGCTCTCATCCCCATGTATAAACCTTCAAATCTCCTACACCGATTGTCATAGAAATGTGAAATTTTCACGGTACACAGTGGCCCCCTAGAGCTGCTACTAAACCCCAAACAAGTTGCCAGATACAGGGTCACAAGCATAAAATCCTAATAACAATCAGGGATATTTTCAAATTATTTCAAGACCAGGGTCCCTAAATTGAGTTTGCATGTTAGGGACCTCTGGGGGCCACTTTATGGCAATGAGCATTAGGGTACTTTCAGTTCACTCTGTGCCCCAAATATATTCTTTGTTCACAAAACTTTAGGGCTGCATTCAGACTAGCAGTAAGGTTGTGGTGTGGTTACCCCTTCCTAGGGGGTAAGAACCCTGCCTAGGGGGAGATGCTTCAGTACTGCTCACTGATGCCTGGAATCAAATCTGCAGACACTGTGGTGCAAGGGACTGGCTGGTGGGGTGCCTGCTTCACATAGCTGGTCACTTTCTCTGAACTGCAATTTGTCTGGAACAGAGTGATGTTGGCAACTGAAATAGTGGGATCCAGTGGGAAACCCCTTTTGCCCCCCTATTCCCTAATAAAATGTTATAAACCTTATACCATGCTACCCTGTCACATACCTATCCCCTTACTTTCTTTGAACCCCAATTTCTCTGTAAGAAAATATAACTGCAAGTAGGGGATTCCCCCTAAAATGTCATTACTAGGGTGCCATCATAAGATAAGAAAAACTATATCGGTTATACCGTGCTACCCTGTCACGCATAGCTGGCCACTTACCCTATGTGAACCCTAATTTCTCTTTAACAGTAGAGAAAGGAAAATGTATCATACGTGGGGGACTCATGTGGCTAACTTTTAATTGGTGAATTGTTTGCATTGTGGCTAGTGGGTTTTATCTCAATGTTAACAGCAGCCCCAAATAAAAAAAGGTTGGGCCCCACTGGTTTAGGCCAATGTTCACAAAATTTTAGCAAGTAAAATAGTTGTTATATCTAAATTCCACCTGTAAATATACTGTTCACAATACTGTTCTAATAGTCACTGTGGGCATATAAACTGGATGTTCAGACTTGTCCTACATCAGTGAAAAAACCCCAAAGGGTAATCAAACTTTGAGGATGACTTTATTTAAAAAACGGGATTTAATTTTTAGGTGAAGCAGCAGATAAACCAGCATGTTTTATATTTCTCAACAACTCCAAGAATAATAACTCTATTTCTGAATTCTAAGCCCTGTTTATTTGCTGTTGTAAAGGGAGCCTCTCTTTTTGCTTTGATTTATGTTACAATACAAAGAATAAAGCAGTACAAGTGCTAAGTATCCCCAACCTTGGCACACAATGTAATACCACGCGGTGCTATATTTTCGGAGAAGCCCTTAATAAAGACTTCTGCACTTACTCCAGCATTAAGCAATAACTGTTGCAAAGCTATGCAATTCTTTTTTTAAAGTTGGGACTCCTTAAAAGATATGTTAATATTTTCTTTTTTGGATAGCAAGTTTTAATAGGAATAAGCCATGTCTGCTGGCCACTGTTGGTTTCCAATTTAGAGAGATGAGTTTGTGGTATATTGGGTCATTCCCATACTAATTTTTAAAGCTGTCTATTATCTTGCCCGCCAATTAAAAATCTTTTAGAATGGAACTGAACCTTTTGCTATGTCTCAGAAGGTGCTAAGGGAGGAATTGGTCTCCATGCTTTTTTTTTTTTTTTTTACACTCGTAGCGGATTATAGCAAAGACGGATTGGATAGCTGGAGAGAAGCTTTAGGTGGAATGAATTAAACAAAACCCTTTGGCCTATGGTACAATTATTCCACAGCTGCACAGCACCATCAGTACCTCTTTGGTATGCAGAAACATGACCTCTTATTTAATAGGTCCAGACTGCATTTAGAAACCCCTTTAGATGCTCCAGTAAGCCTACTAAATACAAAAAGGCAGAATTTATTTGAGGTTGCTATGTGTTTAAACCTCTTAGTGTATGCATTTATATACCAGGCTAGGTATTTGATACCATAAACACATTACATGTAAAACATTACATTATGATAACGCCATGGTAGCTGGCACCGCACACTGCTGATTTAAAATATGTGGGAACATTTTGGTAAAATGGCAATGCTCCTACTCTTAACAAAAAGCAATATTACATTTCCCAGCTTTCAAGCCTACTAGCCAACCAAATGGGTCTTAATTAATACTTGTTCAGAACATTTTAAAAGAAAACAAAGATCTTATTTGCATACATCAATAGCAAATATTTGTGGAATCCAGACCTCCATGTCAGGAAGCCAATGATATTTTGGTTATACATTGAAATGCAAAAGCCCCGATACGGGCACCTTTTTAATATCAAATTAATGAAATGAAGGTTTATTGCTTACCTCATCCCCCATTCAAGGAAAACTTTGGACAAATTGTTGAATGAAATACATTTATTATTTTATCTTTCAATGGTAAAATAGCTCTGTGCAGCCAATTTTTCTCATTGAGGAGATCAGATCTTGTGTCACACTTACCTCTTCCTCACTAAAAGTGCAGGTATTTTTCTCCTGCGCATGCGGCAGTTCTGACTCTGGGCGTGCCTACGTTTCCAAGATTTTTAAGCTTAGGCCAACCTGCTGGCCAATCAGAACATAGTTTTTTAATCATCTTAAAGCATCCAGTGCTTCCTCTATGTGTTAACTTCTCGTTATCCAGTCTGTTGGTTCCTAGCCTATTCCCTTGTGCTGTTCCAGTGTTCCTGTCTGTCTGTGGATATCCCTAAGTCACCTGTGCCTCTTGTTGCTTCCAGTGTCCCCTGTGTTCCCTGTGTCAGCAGTGGCCCCTGTGTCACTGGTGTCTGTCTCCTGGATCCCTGGTATTTGATCCCTGGTGTGTAACCTGATCTCTCTTGCTTGCTGCCTGCCTCGGCCCCAACCTTCCTCGACTATTCGTCAGCCTTGTGATTTGGTACTGTGTTTCATCCTGCCCACCCTGGTGTGCCCAAGGACCGCAACCTGGCGGTAACCAATAGCCTCAACAGCCCGAATTCTGAATTAGAATCTGATTACCTCGAACCTAATTCAGAATCAATCAGAACCATCCAACCCTCACTATTAGTGAAAACTGCTTGGCAATACAAAGCTGTCTGTTCCCTATTTAGAACTGCAGTCACAGGGCATGACAAAGGCAAATCTAACCAATCCAGCTTGCATTGTGACTCCAAGATGTCAAATAATCAAATGCCAAGAGTTGCAAAGAAAGCCAATGATGAAAAAAGTGAGAAGCTGTGTTCCAATAATCATGTCCTTTATCTACCATTGAACACTTTGCATGGTACACTTTATCCAAAAGAAATCTTTAATTATCATAAAAATACCAGTTGATTATGTTTGCTATTTTCTAGGGCAAAGGCTTCCAGTCCTCCCTTTGTTTCAGCGAACTGACCCATTATATGTGTTTCATATGTATACCAGCTGTGAGCCAGCTTTGGTTGCTGAAATCCTTGACACAAGAAGCCAGTGGAGTTTTTCCTCCAAAAATCCCTACTAATTGAATCATCCATTTTGATGACCTGCCCTAATAAAGCATGTTTTTATGAATATAACATGGTTTTTCCAGGTGTAAATCTTCTATAAAAAAATCTAAACTTGCCAGCTTTTTAATAAGTGACTATTCATTGTCATGACTTGTGGCCTTTCTGTATTTTTCCATCTCAGACATGTAACATGCAGGTATATCAATGTGAATCAGCCTTTCTCAAGAAACTGTTGAAGTGGCAAATTAAATGTATGGGGTGTGTACCTCTTACATACCAAGATAATTAAAGGCTACAGCCCAACTTGATTTAAGGACTGTGCTTTTTGACAAGTTCTGGTTTTCTTATTTCTAACGCATTCTAAAAAAAAATTAAATAACAAAAAAAAACCTCAACAACATTTATCATGACCGAGGCTGGGAAGTCATTTCCTAGGTTCTCCAAATCTATTAATATAATAATTATGTCCCTAGTGCTAGGCCAAACTATTAATTTATTTAGCCCATGGCTGAATGTATCTGAGAGCATTTCCACTGTGATGTATTATACAAATATTACATTCCATTCATGTGTATACCTGGCTGCGAACGGCCGAAACAACGGTGCGCCTACCAGGTGGTGACATTGAAGAAAAACATTTATTATTTTTAGAATTAACTTATAATTTTTAAATGAATGAAAATCTGAATAAACAGTAAAAGAAAGCTGTGCATTGCCTGCCTTGGGAGAGAACAACATTACATTCAGTCTGCAGGTGTTTTAAAGCAGGTTTTTGCTAAGTCGCTCTTTACACACAAGTAGCATTACAGAACAACTCTGGAAAGTATATAAAAATACCCTCTTGTTCATAGTTTCTATAGATGTTTAAAAGTATATACCCCTGGTATGTAGATAATGTTTGCTACATACTAAAAAGCAAAAAAGCAAATGAAAATTCTATTGTTTATCCTCCACTGGGCTAAAAGTTACCCCACTGTGTCGGAAAAAAGGAAGCCAAGCCTTAAAAACACAGTTAATACTGTTTTGCTACGAATGAAGTTCCTATGACCAACAGATCCAACACAACCAAACCATGAATGGCCTAAAAGCCATAATCTAATAAAGTGATCACTGTTTTCCAACCAGCTTGAGTTTCCATGACTTAGCTTTCCAATCACAGGAGCAGAGACTATAACACAAATTGTCCCAGGAATGGGAAAGAAGAAGGTAAAGCAGTTTGAATAACTCATATTGAGTAGGTTAAAACTGAACCATGCTTCCATTATGATAACCAACTTAGATTATAACTTACCTTAACTTACCTTAACCAAAAGGCATGTTTTACCGGATCAACTGGACCATTTCCTTTTATAAAGACACTAGCGTATGTTTGTAGCACAAAGCCCAGAAAGTGTTATTGGAGCTTTTACAGCTTACACATTATTCTGTGGAACTACAAAAATTACCATACCTGGCAAAAATGAAAAAAAAAGCTTGCATACGTACAAAAAAATACAACTTAAGTAGGAAAAGGGGGGGGGGGGTTTAAAAAGAAAAGACTTGATTTTAGGATTTATACTCCTGCTGGCTCTCTCTGGCAGTTTTTCCTAACCTTTTTACCCATTAGGAACCCAAAAATAATGTTCGGATCTTGGGTTATCCCTGATTCCCTATATTATATTATTTGAAAAGATACATCGATGGTCAGTATGAAGAGTGCCCCACTCACCTTGATGGTCTAATCCTTATGAACAGGTAAGAAGATCATTGGGGTCATGCTTTTGACATTGGACAATGAAATATTCGGGCACCATCAAATGGAAGGCCATAGGTTGAGGGGCAACCTCTGGAGGAACCCTAGATATCCAAAAGTCAATACATACTAATATGAAAAATCTAAGTTGACCTGTCAAAGTTTTGTTGGGGATTAAAGAGTTTTTATGATATAATTCATGTTCCACAGTGATTTAAAACCTGCTCTACCCTACTTGTCCAAGCAGAAAAAGAAATACTAGATTAAGCTTTTAAATATCCCGAAACAGATATTTATTAGGTGCATTCACGTCAGCATTGCATGTAGACTCTTTCGACGTTCAGTACAAAAGCCACATACTGCAGGGAATGAGATCTCTCGTACAAACCATTAAACATATTATTTTCAGCTGCTTCTATGGAATGTGTGATCATATGACCTGAATCATTTATTTTCATATTTCTGACTACAAGTAATTTACATTCTAGCCCGGCGGATAAAAAAGGGAAGAAAAAACAGAAAGTGGAACGACTATTACAATTTCACGAATATGTAAAAACATAAAATGTCAATTTATTTTGACTTGTGCAAAACTGGGTCAATACAGTTTACTTAAAAGTAGAATTTATATTTTTATATATTTTTTTAAAAAAAGTGTTGTAAATGGGAAATAAAAGGAAAATGGGTCTCCCTTAATTGGTAGCACTTTGTTCTATATCATTAATCTCTGTCCGGGAAACTTTTACCTGCTCATCCGTGTAAGGCAGGCAATTTAACGAGAGCTCAATTTAAATGTGTACATAAAACTATGTCCTATTTCAAGCGACATATCATTACTCCATTTATGTAACAAGTTCCTGGGTTAAGTGCTAAACAAAATAATTCTCTCTGCTCAAACACCGACTTCCTCCATGCGCACCTGCAAACCATTTTTCACTCAAACTGCTGATAAACAACTGCAAATCAGGGATCAACAATCAGCATGAATCTTAATTTAGTTGTTATGAAAATTAAAACTAACGAAGAGCATGTTCGGTTCAAGTCTGCACAACTTCTACAGCCTTGTATGTTGAGATGTGGGATAAGCCAAACGCATTTATTTATTTTTTTTGCATCGCAAACATTCTTTTTTAAAAGGGACTTTGTGCCCTCAGGTACGCAAGAGTTTATAAAAATGTTCAGGAAAAATTACTTCTTTGTTATGTCTGCAGTTTTGTAATTTTATTATTTTTTTCTGCTGTATTTTCTGTTTATGACGATGCAAAATTATTTTTTAAAAAACATTTTTTTTTGAGGAGTGGGGTGTTAACATTTTATTTTTGCTTTTAATGTTTTGTATTCAGTTGATTTTTACAATTTTTTGTGCATGTTGTGCATTTTCCTTTTTTTTTTTTTTTTTTCGTAGTCTTTATTTTTGATGTTTTTTACTTTTTTGCAGTTAAAAGACATGGCAAACAAATGTTTCTAGCACAAGAACAAGTCCAGGAGAATTGAACAAGACTTCCATGACTCTCAAGATCAATCCATAGTGCAGTGGATTTTTTACAATAACCAATCACCTTAAAGAAAAGTATTGCTATGTTACTAGGTTATAGGGAAAATTTGGAAATATTATTTTTCTATAGCAATACCCTAAAATGTAATTTTGGCTGTAGTTTTTCATGAAAAATAGCAGCGTACTCTTTTGTATGTAAGGGTGCCTACAGTCTTATGGCTGTATAAGAAATAAAGGTCTGTTGCCTCTGACTACCGGTATATGGAGATTCAAAGTGAGATTTTAGGATGTCACCACTGTGCTGCTCATTTTTGTTATTCCTGGAGGTTCTGAAATGAGGACACAAAGGCCCTGCAACTGCCAAAATGACCAGTGAGACAGTGCCGAACAAGGCATAGTAAGCTATTAAAATGAGGCCCAGAGACCGCAAATGCAATGAGGATAGGGGAGGGCTGACATGAGCCAGAAGTCCAAACAGAATCAGAAAGTACGGGTCAGTATAAGTGTGGAAGGGTGGAAGGTCAGGTGATTGGAAAGTGCAGTCTGGGGGTTGGATGGCCTAGAGGGATAAATAGGAGTCATGGAGCAGAAGTGGGGGTAGAGTAGAGTACGCTTGGTCAAGGAAAATAGGCCTCCCACCAACTTATTATGTGTTTGGAGGGTCCATAGGGAGCAGTGGAGGTTGAGGTCCTCATGGGGCAATATTGGTGAGATTGTGGTTTACTGGTGTGAGAGCCCCAGAAAGTTATTATTGTTGTAATGTTGAGTGTTTTGTATTGGTTTTCTTTATTCCTGTGTTAAGATATTAAAAAGTTCCACAGGTAAACGTCACGCGGCCGATTTGGTAATTTATACCCACAAAAAGTTGGTTTCTGTCATAGTTATGGAGTATGTGACGTGTATGATGATGGGGAACTGTGGTTAGGTTAGGGAGGGCGGCCAAGGAAGTGTTGAAATTCCGAGCTAGATCAGCTGCAGGGAGACCTTGGTCAATGGTGGGGATTAGTCCTATGTCCTCTATCTGCCTTTTTTGGACACAGCTCCCAGATTTTAGTAGTTTGCCATGCCTATTGACCATAGTTATTTCCCTGAAGTAACATTTCACAGAAATTCACTAATTTTTGCCAGTATCCAGGTAAATGCCTTCCAATTTTTGCCACATTTAGGTAAATGCAAATTTAGAATTTTACAGATCCGTATTAAGAAAAAAAATGCTAAATTAATTATGTATTAATTTTTAATGTTTTAATTATATTGCAAGTAAAACAAAGACAATTCAGGTATGTTCTTGGTATGTTTTAATCTAACCTGTCTGTATAGGCAGACACATACGGCAGCTGTAATAACTGACTTACGTACAGATATAAAACTGTTTTGCATCATTTGATACTCTAAAGCAGAAGGAAAGCCTTTTCGGTATAATGGTCCCTTAGCTGTATCAGCAACCCTGCCAGTCTATTAGTGAAGTGTAGCAACAACCTCAAGGCAGTGTTTCGATTTACCCAAAGACACCGTTCTATGTATTGCTATGAAAAAGTGCAAGTGAGGAAACACAGGAAATTAAAGGAGAAAATGTTACAATCACAAATCACAGATTAAATCCTTTTGTAATATAACCTGTATTAAATTTAGTCCAACATTTTATCTAGCTGAAAACTTCTTAATTATTAATTTAGAATTTTATCACCGGGTTTATCCAACAACAATTTTTAAGCATATTGCTTGAGCCACTAATTTGTTTTATTATTTATATTTGTTCTTTTTTTTGCTCACATTATGAAATTAGTTGAAATTACATGCATATGCTCCTGAATCTGTATTCCAACTAGAAGCACCAACTTTTTGGTAGCAAATACATGTATAGCCATTTAAGAATGTATAATTTACAAAACTGTAAAGAAAAAACTTTAAGGTGCACATAGGGAGCCTCCGGTATCTAGCTAAGTATTTCTCTACCATACCAGAACACTCTATCTTTTTGAAATTGTAATGTGAGAGACACATCTGCTGTTGATTTTGGAACACAGTGGTGACCCTGGCACATACCTACTGTTGACTATGGCACACACTTGCTGTTGATGCTAAAACATACTTACTAGTTATAATAGAACATACTTGCTGGTGATGATAGAACACAATGGTGATCCTGGAACACATCTACTGGTCATCAGAGCACAAACCTGTCTTTAATGCAAAAACATACCTACTAGTTACGAAGATACCTACTGGCTGGTGATGGTGGAACACAATGGTGATTCTGGAACATGCCTACTAGTGATACTCAAACACACTTACTTGGGATTATGGTGCTGGAACACCTTACTTAGTGTCATTGACTTTCACATACAAACATGTCGATCCTAAGAATCTATTAACAGCAATTACATTTGGCATGGCCTTGAAGTTTGAATATGATTGGTGATGCAAAGAAAAAGCTCAGCAGCATTTACCTCACTCCTACTAACCCTATCCCATAATAGTGATTCCCAACCAGGGTTCCTTGGAAAATGAATTATTTGGACCTCTCTGGGCATTCCAATCTTTTCCATTTATCTTTTTGGCTATCTGTATAGTTATGTCAAGATGCTTCTCTATAGAGCTGTAAACTTTTTCTGCATAGAGATTTCTTTGCTCATGACTGGGTATTCTCTGCAATGTAAACCATCACCACATTCACAAGTAAATTCTCCCTTGCTTAATAATAATTCGTCATGGTTAGTGAACAGCTAGTGGACCTATCGTGGAGTTTTAAACATTACATAAAAGGGTGGATAACCCTTTTCTATTTTACCACTGTGGTGAAAAAGACTTAAAGCGTACCTAAACTCACAATTTTTATTTTACATAAAAGGGTAGACAACCTTTTATGTAAAAATAAAAATTTTGTTTGTTAGAGTTTAAAAAAAAAAAAAAAAAAAAAAGGTGCATCATCGCCCCCCTAATTCTTGATCGTCTAGGCGATCAAGAATGAATGGGAGGGCAGAGCCTCCCGGGATACCTACGTCACGCATCCTGACCGGCTCTAGGGTGCTCCTTCTGCGCATACCTGAGAAGGAGTCTTTTGATCAATAGGGAAAAAAATTGCTGATCTCACGCATGCGCAGTGAGATCGGCAAGTTTTTTCTCAATCTACGGCACCCAATCTCGCACCTGCTCAGTGCGAGATCAGGTGGCATAGGAAGAACACGGAAGAAGAGAGGAGAAGATGCCTGGTGCTCCCTCTGCGCCGGGACGAAGACAGATACTGAGACAACGCGGCACCTCCCGACGGATAGATCGATCTGCGGGATTGAAGGTAAATATGATTTTTTTTGTTTTGGGTTTCTTCTGCTTAAATGGGACTTTATGAGCCTTCAGGGATACATATGTAACTTATCCCAGGAGACTTTGGGATGCTCTTTCTGCTTGGAGCTTGGGCTTTTCCAGAATGTAAAAACAGTACACAGTGAGATTGGCCCTTTTTTTTATTTTTTTTACCTTTTCAGGAAACGTTACCTGTGCAATGCAAGTTTGGGCACCATGAGCACAAGACGAAAGAAGATGGCGACCCCCGCTGGATCCTCCACTGGAAATCCGGGACAGCATGGGACTAAATCAAATACGATTGCGGAGGGATCAAGGGCTATTGGAATGTGAAGGTATTTTTTTTTTTTTTAAATAAAAGTTTCATAATCTTTACAAATAATGAGCCAATATACACTTCAGTTATCCAATTATGTGCAGATCTAATAAGTTCAAAAGAGTTTGCTTTGTTCATTATTGGAAAATTAAACTTCTTTAGTGAATCAGTCTAATATTGTAGAGAATTACAGAAATACAAAAATATGTTTAAAATGTATCAATTTTCTGTGTAACAAAGGCCTCAGCTGAAGAATTGACTTTTTTGTTTTTTGTTTTTTATGTCACTTGTAAGTGATGAATAGTAACAAAATGTGTTCCCAGAATGCAGAAAGTTTGCCACCCTTGCCCTTTCCCAGTTTGCCTGTGAACGATGCATACGGATATATTTTGCATATCATACCTAAAAAGCGGCAATAACCCTGCATGACCACTTCTCCCATTTTCTACAAGCTCTCCGTCTCCCACAGATCTCAGTGGGGTACAAGAACTGATCTTTGTGAAGCTAACGTAATTTGTTTTATCTCATTGAAAGTAGAAATGAAAGAGGAGGTTCCTAATGAAAGGAATATTGGCAAGAAAAGCAGGTTGAAAGCTCCTGGGCATCAAAAACTTTCTCAGTTTAATTGTGCTAGCTAGTATATGTATGGTGGTTTATATAATCAACATTATCTCTCCTGTCACATGTCAGGAATATTTTGGAGCTAGTTATGCACCTCCATCATTTTCATCTATATTTTATGGCAAGTTTGAATCATAAAGGATGAGATCCCGATACAGTTCTATCAAAGTCACAAGAATAGAATGTAATACGACTGTATACCAAAATCATTATGGAACCCCTGGGTCCTTAGCTGCAGTGATCAAGCAAACTAGTGTTATATTTATGAATAACCCAAATACCCCCTTTTGCAGAAATGGGGGGATGATGCACTTTTCCTTTTCTTTTTTTCAAGACTTTTTTTTTCTGATTGGTGTCATTTACTGGATTCTGCTGCTTATCTGAATGATGCTCATGTAATAAGGAGAAAGATTAATACATAGATCCTAGGGGGTGGCTCCATGAGTCAGTGGGTTGAAAAACAATCATTCTATCTGGAAAACCAGTGACACCTAGTGGTGGAAACAAAGAACTGCTATAGTCAGTTTTGGATTGATGGTAAGTATTTTCCTGGACTGTTTAAATTTTTTTATCAAAATTAATTTTAACACATACATGTTAACAATATATTACTGTGAATGTGATTTTAACACTTTGTTAACCAACTGCAAACAGTACAAAAAAAAACCAACAATGTATACCATTTTTAGGTTTTATTGCTTGGCCATGCAACCTTAGAAGTCCCCTCCATGTTACTTTTCCTGCAGTGAGAAGTGGGCAGTCAATTAATTGTCCATGTAGCAAGGACCACGCTCCATATCTGTGTATGCTGTGTTCTAGAAGCCTGGGCCTTTTGCATTTACTATTTTTGCTTCTACAGCTGCAGCCATAAAAAAGGGCCCAAGCAAGTGGATGAGCCTAAAAAACTGTATACCAGAGCTACAGGTATCTCCTATTTGCATTACAAGGATGCAAACTGACCACTCCAGCATGGTTCTGCTTCCATTCTTGGCATGCTCAAAATACATAGCAATATCACCTAATATTTCTGAAGAAATGGAAAGATCAAGAAATGCACAGCATGTAAATCATAACACTATAACATGATGCACATGTGCAAAATAATTTTATGCATACACTATAAGGTCCTCTGTCCCTCCACTCCTATGTGTGTCCCCTGTACATGTGGAGCCGATCAGATAGGACACACAAACATGCAGAACAATAACCGAAGACGTGTTCATTTTCCAGAATGCCTCTGAGAAAAATAAATAAATAAAGCAGACAGGAAAATGAATGCACAACTGGGAGGAATATGATGAAACGGTAAAAGATGGGAATGTCACTTGAAGTTCTTGTAAATACAAAGAGGATGGTAATTCTAGGTTCGGAGAATACATATCTCGCTTGATGTTATTAAAAACATGGCTAGCCTGGAGATGCCTGAGAGGTACGATTCTTACAAGAAGTAACTGGGTGGCATAACATTAATTAGTAAACAAAACCAGCCACAAGTGATAGCGGGAATGCCTGGGAGAAACACTATAAGGTCAAACAGTACAGCTGAAAACATTAAACCATATGCAGCTTGTACTAGCAGAATGCAAGTGAGAACCAGATGGGGTATTATTGCGGGATGTTGCCGATTCTAATCAGCAAAAATCATTACTGCACAGAATATAATATTACTGTACTGTGTGCACACTATATATATATATATATATATATAATACAATTATACAGAATATATATATATTTATATTTACAATGTTTACATTGTTTGTAGGTTGATTCAAACTAGACCACTACCAGTTGGAAGAAGGCAGCCAAAAATTAATTCTGAACTGAAAACTATCATCATATCATTTCAACAGGAATCTTATGTTGTGAATAATGTGCTTATAAAGTATTCTATTCCTTCAAACATACTCTGAATTGGAGGAACTGTCCCTCTTTCAGACCCCTCTGTCCCTCTTTCTTACTAGTCCTTCCCTTTGGGTGAATATATACACCACCATAAAAATTAAGTACTTAAGCTAAACTTTTGTTAAAATAAAAATTGACTCCTAGGATTACTTCTGCATAGCCTTCGATCCTTCCACAATCAGATTCCATTCAGTCCTGTGCCATCCTGGATTCTTTTGTTTATTCTGGAGGTACCAGAGGGTGTCACCATCTTCTTTGGTCTTCTTCTTTCTTCTGCTTACGTCACCTGATTTTGCACTGAAGAGGAGTGAGATCAGGTGATGTTTACTCTTGTAAATGTTAAAAAAAGTGTCAATCTCACTGCGCATGCTTGGGATCAGCACTTTGCTTGGTATTGCGGGAAAGCCCCTTCTGTGCATGCCTGTGATTGGGCATGTGTAGAAGGAACTGCTTGATAAACATAACTTTTGTAGTCTAGGATGCTGCAACATTCCCCCTCATCCATACCGTTGCTGCAGTAAAGACAGAAGAGGAGGGCTTCCCATTCAGTTTTGGAAATAGAAAAAAAACATTCTTTTACTTTATAATTAAGGTTTATATAAACTTTTATTTAACGTAAAAATTAGTTTTTTTTTTTAAATAAACCTTTTATCCAATAATTCCATTTGTCGATTAAAAAAAAGTTTTACCTGAGGTAGCATGTCTGGCTCAGTGGTAAGCACTCTCACCTTTGCAGCAATAGGTCACAGGTTGGAATTTTGGCCAGGGCACTATATGCAAGGAGTTTGTATGTCCTTCCCATGTTTTAGTGGGTTTATTTCAGACACCCCAGTTTCCTTTCACATGCCAAAAACATGCAGTTAGGCTAAATGGCTTCCCATGAAAAACTGACCTTAGACTGTAATAATGACATATTACTATGGTAGGGACATTTGATTGTGAGCTGCTTTGAGGGACAGCTAGTGATTTGAGAATGGACTTTGTAAAGTTCTGCGTATGTTGGCGCTATATAAATAGAAGTTAATACTTGAATAGTGGAAAATAAATTATAAAAAAAGCACTTATTGGTTCAACCTATCATTTTGTGTTTTTTTTAAAGGGGGAATGGGATCCCCAAGGGGATATAGAGAATAATTAGAGCAACCTTTCTCAGCCTATTTAACATGGGCGAACTGTTGAAATAATTTTCAGGTCTGCGGGGAACCTTTCAACAATTACCATAGCCACATTACCATAGCCTACAAAGATCATTGCTGTCCCTTAAACTGAACTGGGAGGAACAAATTGCTCATTGCTCAAGGAACCCAAGCAAACTCTGGAGGAACCCTTTGGTTTTACGAAACCCTGGTTGAAAAACACTTATTTGGACAATCCCATTAGAGAACTGACCGGGGACATGTTGCTTTCCTGAGATGAAGGTTTGATTACACTCTCATGGCGCTCTCACCATATCACCTCCTTCTAGTATGTAAAAAATGAACCTGAAAAAATGACAAAATATTCTTAACTTTCAATCAAAATAATAAAAATAATTTGAAAAATAAAAATCTCACAAGAAGATGCTTTTGGACAGGATGGGAACCCCTCGCGATCCTTTACCTTCCTGTATTCCTCAGAGTATTATTCTACATTTTCTCATTTCACGTACCCTTTCCACCTACTAAATCAGCTTTAATTATTTAAGTATTATATTTTCTATATATCCACTTAGTTATTTTTTTTTTTATTTTCTGTGGTCAAAAAAATATCTTCAATCCCTTTCTTTAGAGTTATTAATATCCATACTCCCATATGAAGCTGCAAGGAATTGCTGAGCAAAGCAATACCAAAGGATTTTTCATAGATATTTGGAAATGCCTTCTATTTTCCTGACTGCTGTAGCATTTAATTTATATGATCTGGAATAAAATATATATAGTGTGTAATTTATGTTACCTGGTATGCGGCGCGTTACCGCATTCACTCATGAATAATAGATAGTCAGTACCAGAAAGGAGTAATATAGAGTGATGTCTAACCTTTGCATTAAGAATTTCTGAAACCTTTAATGTTTGAATTAACAGTACATGTCTTTTACCATGTTGAATGAACTATTACCCATACATGGGAAAGAAGATGGGGGTTTGCTTGCACTTTTCCAGTCAATGGTTTTGAAGTTCATTGCTGTTGTTACATTTCATCGTCGATAGGCAGGTCATATGATCCAGGATGAAAAAAAACAGGTATACCTCATGCAAAGAATTTAATAGATTGGATTTTTAATCAATTATAATCATTGAATTGAACAAAAATTTGGGGTATTTACCTTTTTTTTTTCAAAAAACTAAATTATATTGTAACATTGATAAGCCACTATTTTTATGGACGAAGCACTGGCTTCAACACCAAAGCTTGGTCACCAACTCACTCTCAACTATATAAGACTGTATACCAGAGGGCAATGAGTCCATGGAGAATCTTGAGTTTTACCATATGGTCACAAATATGACAGGGTGACAATGCAGAAGCACAAATGGAAAGTAAGCATAAGACATTATCACCCTTTAAAAATAGGTGCCCAAATCATGGCAGATTCATCAATAAATAAAAACTATTTTGAGTAATTGAAGAATATTTTCAAGATTGCATTGACATGTAATGTTCGCACAGCATATGGCCAAACATAAATAGCATACAAAACATTTTAGAATGCGGTTCCAACTTTGAAACCACAAGTTGGCTTTACCCCTATTCACAAAGCCAACTTCATAAAGACATGGTTTGAATAGACTGATGTAGAAGAACTTATATCACTTGCACAGAGCCCTGACCACAACCCAAATACATTTTTTGGATCAATTAGATTGCTGACTACAATCCAGGTGGTCTGATCCAACATCTGTATCTGACCTTGCAAATGCTCTATTGGATCAGTACGTACAGATTAGAAACACACTCAAAAATCAAAACAATGGAGGATGCAACAGGAGAAAATAGAAGGGGGTATAATTCAATAATAATGTCAATTGGTTTATTTAAAACAATAATATAGGTAAGATGGTATGATGGCTAGTATTGGGTGTACTAGCAACCACAATGGTAACACATGGTCACAACAATGGTTACACATGGTCGGCAACATAGATGGATTCTCAGCAAACAAGTTTGAGAAGGTTAAAGGACTTTTGCCAAGGACAAAGCTGGTTAAGTTCTCCCATTACTAGCCATTTCTTTTATCTCTGAGCATGTTGGACAAATTAAAAGCAAAACTAAATGCAGTGTATACTCACCTGTCCCTGTTTTTATTACCAGCTTCTTCCTTCTTCTCTTCTTGGTTTTGATCTTTCACCATTTTGTTGGCCAGGCTGGGATGACTTAACTCCTGAACAGGCATGAGGGAGTTTATTCAGTCCTAGCACCCACAGAGTAATACACAGAGGAGGAATGCAAATCAGGTAGGTCAGAATGCTTTTTGCAGAAGGGTCATTGCCTGTCCTTTTCTGCAAGTTCTGCCTGATCCAAAAAGTGGAACTTTTATTTCACTTTAAGCAGGTAGGCTTTCTTTGCTCCCATTGACTGGTGGTTGTTAGGAACTCCTCCAAACTCATGCTCATGGGTTAACATCACAGATGTCATCCATAGTAATGTCCAGTTGTCTATAGAAAAAAATACATATTCTGGATGATTGATTGATTGAGTAATTGGATTTCTAAATGCCCATGCCAAAATAATGGGTTACCCTTTCTGAGAATATATACTACAATTTACATTGGAGCCTGGTCTTGGTTGTCTACCATCTTTGCTGTAATCTTGCAGTTTCTACCTAATTCAGCAGGCTGCTTTTTGGTAACAAGCTCTGAGCTGATATTTGCTCTTCTTGTCTTGATTTATTAAGCATGGTAGAACCTACTCAGATCCAGAAGGCTGCAGGCAGTATTGATAGAAACAGAATTTCAATTAAAGGTCACCCATTATATCGGCATTTTTTTCAAGAGATGCTGAGATAACTACATGTGTCATTTTATGTAATGTGTATAGAAAAATTTTACAAATTTTACCAGTATGATTGTATTCTTTATTTTGATAATTTCCTTCTGTCTTTATTAGATTTGTTCTTTGGTCTGATAAAAGATGAAAAATCTTATTTTCAGATGGAAGCATGTCCTTGGTTCCACCAAATGATTTTTAGAAAACTAATTCCAGGTTAGCTAGTTCACACAGGTTCTCCCATGATAGTCTATCTCCAGTCTTGAGGTTATTTAATAAATCACGGCTAATATGTCCAAAAATACACTTCAATTGTGTATTAAGATGTTTGCCTGGACATCAGAGTAATAATTGGTGAAAGCAAAGACTTGAAAAAGGTTGGGCCAGTGCTGAAATCTTGATGAGAGAATGCAAGATATACATACTTTGTCTAAGATATGAATAATTTTATTTAAATATATTCTGTAACGTCAATAAAAAAAAATCCACTTTGTGTGTACAAATGCCTTTGAGAACACAGTTTTAACCTTGTAAAAGTAGGAATTCCATCATCACTGTGCAGTACTATGCCTGTGCAGAGAAGAAAAGCTGTGGAAGGGACCCAGAAACTCTGCCCACTACAGGAGGGGGCAGATACAAGACCGGTCACCCTACACATGGAAAGATAATAGCACCGCATAATCTTTATCACAGGTAGATCCTCCATAGATGCACATTTTCATGCTGATTTATTGTTTATACCTGAAAAATTATGCAAACCAAAGTCTTGAATAATATAATTTTAATAAGTGTATAGAGTACATAATAGAGTTCAGCTCTAAAAGTGGCAATGGAAAAATTCCCAGAAGTAACGTTTACATGGAACATGGAAGATATTCACATGTTATTCTTCCAAAACAGAGTTATTGGATTTGAATGGGTCGGCACTTTTGATTTATGTAATTTGCAAAGTCATCGCCAGTCCTAGGAGTATCCTACTATTACTTCGGTTAGAATTGTTCTTTTACATCCAGCAATAAAAGATCAGAAGCAGGTTGCGTAAATCTGTCAAGAATAAATATTCATAAGGCTCCTCATATTTATTTATGTGGAATATAAGAATTTATGCATGTATATAGGAACCTTTCCAGTGGGTTTAAAAACAACATAAATTTATTGGTAAGCTTTTACGATTTCTGCCAATATGCAAAAATTAGCATTGGAAATAAGAATAGATTAGCCAGCCGTTATGCAATGAAGTTTAAAATGCAATTAGACATTTTATAAAACAAAAGCAAGAGGTTGACGTCACTTCAAACTGGGTACATTTTAGGATATAGGTGACTATGAGACCAAGTTTGGTTTACGTTCCATTGTATTTTTAGTAGAACCAGTGTGTCTTATTCATATTTCAAGCAAGTCAAACACAAACTGTATGGGGGTCTAATTATAAAGCAGTGAATCTAATTGAATAAAACTATCCTTGGTAAAGAATCAGTTACTGCTATTGAAACACATGGACATGGAAGATTCTCCACTAGAGAATGTTTCAAAGAATGTCAAATCCACTGCTTTATATATAGACCCTTAAGATTGCTTGGTTTAGAGATAGGTATATGTTCAATACCTTTCTTGATTCTAAAGCAAATGAAATGTGAACACATACATAAGAGTGAATGCACATGCTCAGGTATAACTCCATATAAAAGGACAGAAAAGCACTGACTCATGAAACCATCCTAAAACTTGCTAAAAGAATCTGGATTGGATTCTTCTATTTAGCTGCCCATTGGGGACGAGTGAGAATGCCTCTGGCATTCTCACGAAAGTTTCCTAATACTTACGATGGTTCTGCGAAATTTCGGCGAACCAATTTCGCAAAACTATTGGAAGATCAAGGAAATTATAACAGGAGGATTCACAGGGGATTCACAGGATCCCCGGGGCACTAGAGGGTAATTTACCTCCAGTGCCCGGGGATCTTCTCAATGAATGCAGCCGTCATTTGTATAAGATACATATATTACAATGTCAGGAGGTTCACCTGTGCTGGGCATCTTCTCAATAATTGCAGCTGTGGCCGCATTCATTGAGAAGAGTGTGCAATCATTGAGAAGAGTGTGCAATCACAGAGGATTTCCAGGACTGCATGTTGCAGCTCTGGAAATCCTCCTGTTCGGTGAGAGCTCGACCTCTCGGTGAATCAGAAGGCTGTCCCCACTTACATTTTCAGTAAGTAAGAAAGGCCTAATTCACCGTGATATCGAACCTAATATTCTAACTCATCTCTACTGCCCATGGTAAGCAATTCAATTTGACTACACATCCTATGGTATTGGTGGGTTGCCTCTGGCCATTTGATGCAAAGGATTCTAAATTTAACACAATGAATCTTATATTCACTAAACATTCTCTGGCAGAGAATCAATCAATCAACCACATGAACCAGGAATATTCTCCATCAAAGAATGATTTATAACAGATTCCCTGCTTTATAAATGGACCTGAACAACTGCTTGGGTAGTCCTATTGCTATTCATAGTTTCACTGCCCAAAAAGAGAAATGGCCACATGATTAACTAGAAACAAGGTCTGTAAAACTAAGACATTTCTGAAAGTATAGTAGCATATTTTTGGCCCCATTTAATAACCTCCTATGAATTAACCTTCCACAAATCTGCAGTTCTTTAGAGCTGCTGCACTGCATAATGTCACACAAACTACAAATCACTTTAAACATTTATTTTCTATATGTTTTTGCATCCTGATGTCTATAAACTGTTTATTTTTATTTTTTTTAAGGGAAAAATAAGTCTAAGAAATTGCCTCAATCACGTACCCTTTGCACAATGCTATGTATTGTCAATGTTCCCCCCAATCTGCAATGCAAATTGCCATCACATTAACTGGCGTTTGGGGGAAGAAGGTTTGGTTGTAGTTAACAATATCAATAGTAGTCTTCTTTGGAAACACCTGGACTGTGGAGGTGTCTCTATACTTTGCCAAAAATAATGTAACTTTTGACAGTTCGTGATAGCTCTTGCAAGCCTGGGAGTTGCAAGGAGATTTACGGTCAACCTGCATTGTCTGATACCCATCAAATTGACAGAAAATGGGGGACTTTCCCTAAACCTCTCCTTCACCCCAAACCCCTACATAGACGGGGGGTAGGGAGCAATAATCTAAAATGTGGATAGAGACAGCCATAATAAATTGACCTGGTCAGTTATTGAATTATTCCACTTTGTTGGACCGGACTTTCAGGACACTAAAATACAAAGACAAAATCAATACTAATTTATTATTTATTGATTTTACTGTAGAGATCCCACTCAACAAAATGCAACTATTCATGTTCTGATGATGTGTTATTGGTAATGTTTGTGGCAGCACCCAATGAAGTACAAAAATTCCTTACCCTTAAAGTCCTAAACATTTAACAGTTTATCTTTAATGTAGAAACCATTTTTGGCTAGAGTTTGGCCTTAGCGCGAGACAATGTGATGACAGGCTCACTTTCGGGGGGCCTGGAGTTCAGATTTTACAGGAAATTTACAAGAACCCGCTTCTTGCGCCTGTTGTTATTTTACATTTTAATGTCACAGATTCAGTTTCCCATTTACCAGCATGTGAGCTGTCACTTTTAATTTAGGTGGATCTATTTTCCCCATTGTGGCTAAAAAAAAAAGTTAGAAGTGAAATTGTTGTGGGTTTTGCCTCAATTTAGAGAAGATTTCGAAGGATTTGAAAAATATGCACTTTAAATGCATCATTTCCATCAGAATACAGTCTAAGTAATCCCTCGTTCTAACTCTCCCTCACTTTTGCAACAATAAGTCAAGGGGTTTATAAAGTTCCTTATATTTACTACAAGTTGTACTGTAAAGGGGATTCAGTTTCTCCTTATACCTAACATAACCTTTATGTGCCTTTGGGGATGTTGTAAAGTTGTACTCCGCTTTTATGAATTAAGAAATAATTGTAGAAGAATGAGGCCCTTATACCCACTTTAGCAAGTTTCTGTTAGTTTTGGCAGGTGAGTTGTGCAGCTGTGGTGCATTTTATTATATATACATGAAAATTCAACATTAATATTGCATGCCAACTTTTTTTTTTTTGTAAGACTTCCTTCTTCAGGACAAACACAGCTGCTAAAACTCTATGTGAAGCGATACTGTTGTGTTTGAACGGTACAATATTTCTTTAAAGAAAAAAAAGAAACGATGGTCAGGCTCCCTTTGATTTTGAGTATATATTTAACATTTTATTGAATTTTTCATTGGATATCATGGTAAAATAGCCCTATTTTCACATTAAAGATTGCATTATTACAATGTTTTTACTGTGTTCGTTAGACAATTTAATTTAAAAACTATTTGATTTTATTACTGCTGCCCATGAAAAATTTTAGCCGTGCCTAGGGAATGTAGAAGTCAACGCTCTGCATGGTGTACTTATCATTTTACATGCTGAGTGAAATCTTTGTGCCCTGTGCCAAGGTGATTCAATAAGGGTGTTAGTGTCTATTTAAGATTGACCTATATATTGCATTATAGCGAACCTTGGATGCAAATAGAAGGTTCCATTACTACAGAGACCATCCCCAAAATAAAAAAACGAATCGAACACTAAAAAACCAAACATGATATCAGTTATAAGTTTGATAGATAATGGGTCGTTCCCCCTAACCTTTATAGAAATGAAAAAGATTGCCAACCCCTAATAGTATAGTAAAAGAAGATTTGTGTCTCTTGTAGTCAGTGACAACAAATAAAGAAGGATTTTTTGCCAAAGTCATGTTTCTAAACAGAGTTTAACAATTTAATAAATAGATTTGAGACATTCCAGAGACTGGATATGCTCAGTGTGGTTAGTCTTGTGGTGCCAACGCGTTTTGTCTTTTTTTGGCTTTTTCAGGGGAAGGTTTCCGAGACATAAGGCGCATGGTAGGAGATGCTCATCTGTTCGGTGACTCTGTGCTGTGCGCCATCGCAGTATAAAACAATGTTTATTCTGTCCAGCATAATCATTTGCAGAAGTCAGTAAAACTAAGATAGCAGCACCCCCCGATTCCCTGTAGCCGTGCAGCCTGATGGATTTTTGGCATCCCCAGCACCACTCTGTGAGGCTGTGCATAGCTGAAGGGGATTTCAAAAGCAATTAGCTCCTGACTCAATCCTCCACTGCCATTGGCTGCTGGGACTGCTGAAGTGTGTTTTCGTCTGATTTACTGTTGCTGACCTTGCCTGTTCCTGACCTATCATTTGTACGCAGCCTGGACAGACCTTTTGCCTGTGACCCCGACTCTGCTTGTGTTTTGCTCTTGTGTACTTAGTTTGGTGGATGGATATTCTGTGTATGACCTCTGCTCTGTATTCTGGACTTGTCTCTGTTGGAATCTTGGTACTGCTTTATCTGTGGGCTCCTGGCTTGCTAACAGCCTATTCCCAGACACCATCTCATGTGCAGTAAGTCTTGGGGGCAACCAAGTGCTGGGAGACGCAACCAGTCTCCAGAGGCGAAGGTGAAGACTGCAGTGTTAAATTGGGGGACTGGTGTCTGGTGAGGACTGGTGCTGACCAGGGCCTTACAGCGCAGGAATATTTCCTGTGTATTATCCTCTTTGTGGAGGTAAAGGGTCCTAGTGTCAGGAGGGTCTAGGTCTCCTACAACGAGGTCCACGGCTTCCTGCCTGGGTTTTAAGACCTCTTCACTAACCTCTTCAATACCTAGGTGGATTTGTGATACCTAAGTATAACGGGCTCCCTATCCAGGGAAATCTTCTGCCTGTCTCAGCACCTATATACTGCTCAGAATAACTCCACCAATAACTCCAATGGAGGGTGTTGAGCACAATACAGGCTCACCTAGGTGCATCTAGTATCAGATCAGACCCACAAGTGCTGTCCTCCTGACACCGGGACCTTACCTATTATTGATTTATGCTTGAATAAATCAAACTGAATGACCAAAGAAAAAAACACTTTATTTTGTTGTCACTGACTACAGGAGACACAAATTCCTTTTTTTTAGTTATAACTTTGCCCATTCTGAAAAAAATGAAAACATCTCGAAGAGTTCATTCCTTCAGGCATGTACACATACTCAATAATTCCCAACTCTCTTGCTGCCTTCCTGCAGTAGAATTGCCTCCTGGAATTGAAGCTTACACATTGCAGTTTGCACATGGGGCCTGATATATTAAGACTCTCCAGGACTGTAGAAGATAGGCTATCACGGAAGAACATTGATGATCCAGCAAACCTGGAATAGATCTGGTCCAGGATTGAAAACATTTGCCAGCTAATAGCAAATAATTTTTAAGAAACCTTTTCTAGGTTTGGTGCATCACCCATGATAGTCTATATTCTTCAGTCCTGGAAAACTTTAATAAATAAAGCCCATGGTATGATGACAAGGCGTTTCTACCCACATGACAGTGTGGCCACATTGGCGGCTCAGGTCATAGGGGGAATCACATGCTTCCCTATGCCTGGAAGCCAAGAATGTATACGTTGGGGTAAGCTGTCATTGTGTTATGAAGATACCACTGTCAGTATGAGAGTGGGTTAACTACTTTAGGTTGGGTGATGGAAAAAAATGTAAAAAAAAATAAAAAAATGTATCTATCAGTAAGTTGATAGATACCTAGATAGATACCTAGATACCTTGCCTTATTATATATTGTACATGCATGAGAACTGTTTATCTGCCAAATAATTTGGGATTCTTTTGAGCCAGCCTTGCAAACCAGACATTCCAACAAGACAAAGTCCTCCAACTTTCCAAGAAGTAGGGATAATGGACCAGATTTATTAAAGGTCTCCAAGGCTGGAGAGGATACACTTTTATCAGGGAAGATGGGTGATCCATCCAAAAATCCATTCCAGGTTTGCTGGTTCACCCAGCTTCACTAATGAAAGTGAATCCTCTCCAGCCCTGAAGACCTTTATTAAATCAGGCCCAATGAAGCAGGAGCAGTGAATAATGATGACAATACTCCTGAATAAATCAGATGACTCCCCCTTCGTATACCAGGGTGCATGGCATCCAACACACCTAGAAATGACAGATAGCAGGAATGCTCCTAGCTGAGAAAGAGGGAAAAGATTTTACTCCCTGTCGACCGAAGAGGAAAGTATTCAACGTCTTCTTTAAAGCCCAATTAAGCTTTCTGCTTAAATTAGCTTAACCCAATCTATGTGCATTAATGCAAAAGGTGTTTAGTGTTTTGTTTTAAAGCAACCACAGCCTAAGCAGAAACGCCTGGCAGAATACTGCAGAAAAGGACTTTTGGTTTCTGGATTTGAAGCAGTAATTACCCTGCAGGTCTGACATGTTGCCTACAAAGTCATACTCTGCAATCAGCAAAACACAAGCTCCCTGCTCTGCTTTTGGCTGCATCTCTGCAGAAGGGCCACTGCTTCCACACAGGGATGAAGGGTCCTTTTTCTGCAGCGTACTGGTAGGAGCTCAGCTTTTCTACTATTTGGATTTTTTTTTCCAGTTGAGCTCAACAAAGTTTTTCTTGCTGGATTGTTTTATACGAAAAACATGGTCACCTAAAGGCCAGCTCCACACACAACAACTATAGCCTTTATGTATGATCCCAGCCAGAACTGAAATATCAGCTGAGGATGACTTTTAATTACATTTAGGTTTATGTAAAATTAAGCAGAAGCTTCAACTCTGGCTTCTCTCTACATTGCATAATGCTAAGGTCAAATGAAGGGATTTCTAATTGATTACCGTAGGTATTAATATATTTTTTGCATACGCTATCTCCCAGCAGGTAACTCATAAATGCTTAAGCCTTTTTGCAGATTAAAGGGGAAAAATTTGTGCGCTGGTGGTGGAGGTCAAACGAGCGTCCATTTATCTCTGAAACAGGCCTAAGTGTCTGTGTCACATGGGCAGAGGTTCTTAATGAAAGTGGACACAAATAGTTTGCGGCCCGCTGCTAGGGTCACGGAGGTCGGAACTGCTTGTCATTACGGAGAAGTGTCAGCCTCTTTATCATTTCATGTACATTTGCATATCCACAGGTAGCCAGATAAGTGACCATTACAATTTGTAGGAAAGGACAAACAGATGGCCAGACATTTCTTCATACTTCCGTCCTGCATGCAAATTGCAAACGCACATTCTGATTCTTGGATGAAGCAGAACAGCCATTAAAACCCCAATGAACTGCAAGGATGGTGTGTACAGAAGAATTATGCTCTAATTAAAAAGCAGGAGATGACTGTACAGGAAACCTGACATGGAAATACAGGCTCTTCACTTGCTGATCTGTCCTTTCCAAAAGTTTTAGAAGCCTGGCTGTCACCATGACCTTCTGGGTTTAGTTTTTTTCACTAACCCTTAAAAAGTTTAACTCACTTTGCTTACTACATGCTTTCCCTGGATGGAAAAATAGACAGGCAGCCTGCATTTTCAGCAAAAGATTCCACTCCAGATGTATTTAAAAAGCTGAACTTTAGGCACCTTTTTAACCCACACTGTTGCCGCTCCACCTAAAGGCCAAATAAGTTTTTCAAAAACTTAAACTGCAAGGTTTTTTTCTAATCAAAATCTACCATTAGGTGTTGATCCAAGTCATCCCTGCAGAGGAGGAGCATCTTTTTTTGAATGTGCATATCCTTGTTTGGACATTTTCAATTGGCAGTTCATCAGTGGGGTCCTCCCAGAATCCCAAAAAACTGCATTGGTGTAATGAGGTATCAAATTGGCAATCAATCAGTGATGGTACAGTCTGTGTTGTAGGATACACGTTATCACTTCGAGAAGTTGCCTTGGTACGAAATTGGAACCATTAGGCTCCACACACATTCAGCTTTTGCGTTGGAAATGATCTTTATGATCGTTCCCAGCGACAAAAGAGTAACAGATGAATAAATGAGTGCTGTTCTATAGAGAGGGAAGGGGGGAACGAGTGAGCAACCATCAGCTGTGCTCTTCTCTACTGACTTGCACAGCATTCGTTCACCATTGGTCTATGAACAACATTGGGCAAATGCTATACACATGTCACATTCTCGCCTTAGACAAGCCATACTATTCGATATCACATGTTACATGCAATCTGTAAATATTAAAAAGCCTTTAGACCACTGCACCATCTTATATGTGATTATTATTATTATTATTATTAATAAACAGGATTTATATAGCGCCAACATATTACGCAGCGCTGTACATTAAATAGGGTATTAGCAACCTGAAAGTCACCTAGATTCGGGAGGTTGGGAGGTGGTAGGTATTTGCCCCCCCCGGCCCACTCTTATTTTTGTTTTTTTTTGGGGGGGGGGGGGGGGTTTTTTTCCCCCCCCCGGCCCCCTTTTTTTTTTTTTTTTTTTTGGGGGGGGGGGGGGGTGACAGAAGGACTAATGTTGTACAGAGGGTCCTGTGTGGTAACATTGGGGCTGCTGGTATGTAGGTTCTGTGTGTTGATGGAATATACAAAAGGATCACTGTGTGGTGTTGGAGTGGCACCTATTACACAGAGGGGCCCTCTGTGTTGGCATCCTGCTTTACAGATCACCAGTGGTTAAGGGAAGAAGACCAAAGGCCAGGCACACAGTAAGAGTGCTACCTGATGCTGAACCATCCCTCCTCCACATGGCCATCAGGTAGAGAATGAGCAACAAACAAATAAAGGACGGATAGACAGGTAAAATAATGGGCACCATGTGCTTCTAGGGACTGACCAGGTGAAAAAGGGAGGCCAGTGTGCCTACTATTGACACAGACCACTAGCCATGAGGGAGGAAGGAGAATAGAGACCCTCTCTTGTATTCCTAGTTCCTGTTTCAAAATGTTATTATGCATGTTGCTGGGAAATCTACCAGTCACCAGTCAGAGTACTTGCCTATTAGAGGAATCTGTCTCTTGTTGATATCTGCCTACTATTGGTTATATCTCTCCATCATTGGCATTATCTACATGTCATTGATATTTGCTTGTTGTTGGTAATATCTGTATGTCATTGGAATTTTCCTATAATTAATGATCAACGTCTGTTCATGATATAGAGCACTTGCAACATATATTCAGAACAAACATATGGCCCCTAGTCTTAGTTATAGGACAGCCCCCTAATCTATTGGCTGTCAGTTCAGCCCTTAAACTTTGTTAGCAAAGTTCCAGGGAGGTTCTGGGCTCACTAGGGAGGACAACTAGAAAGTACCATTTTAAGGTGGAACATACTTTTGGGTATTGAAAATATGGAACACAATGGGGTCACCTGGAGGCACTGGGGACAGACTACATAGTTCTGCTATTTCTCCTTTCCCTATCCAATTACAGGTTAAGGGAGGGAAATGGACCTATAAGTGTTAGTTAGCAGCAGCAGGGAAAATTCAGGTCCCTTGCCTTGGGCTGTGAAATGTAGTCCATCTAAAAAATTCAACGAGATAGAACTAAAACAAATTGTTTGGAAAAAACAAAACCTGGTCATTTTGGCTATAAAAAGAGACATTGTAAAAAAACATTGTCAGGGGTCAGAATGTCAGAGCAGGGGATTTAAAGATATTTATTCCTTCCTATCCTCCAGTCTCTGCCCAAAGCTTAATTGTCAATTTAGGGCGAGCTGACAAACAAAATTATAAGGACCCTTGAAAGATTTTGCTGAGATATGATGGGCCCGTGTTAAGATGTCGCTCTGGGGACAAGCCCCGTGACCTTTAGTTATAGCTCTGCTTTAGGCTTTTCTGCTTTAATTCTACAATTCAGAGATACACCAGAGCATTTCTTCTTCTATTTCCACCAAAGACTGATGAAATATTACTTGGCTGACTTCCATCTTAGCAACGGAGGAACTTTTTGCATTCACTCTTTTGCTTTAAACAAGAGCATTTTATTTGAAATGCAGATTGGAGATCTGGGACTTCCCTACTGTGTTACAGATTGTCGGCATGTTTTTTTTTTTTTTCTTTAAGTCGATGAATAACTACATGTAGAATTAGAGGAATGTAATGGAGCGTCGATAGCAATCATTGCTTCAAGTTTAGCAGCCAAAATGTGATGCATGACCATTGATTTCCAGAATCCATGAAGATGAAACTGCCAGATATTTGGACTCATACCCAATAAAAATATAAATAAATGCACACTTAGGCTTTAAAGATCTTTTTCTATGGGAAAAAAGCAAGTATGATTTACTTCTCGTCAAGAAAATCCATTGATTTCAAACTGTTGAGAAAACTAATTTGTTTATGAAAGTTTTATATTTTAAATGCAGGCAATCTGTCATTTTTATATATTTTCCTGCAGATCCATAATGCACAGTTCTTTACAAGGTATACAGAAGCACAAGACAATTCCCTAATGCTGGGTTCACACTACAAAACTAAGAATGTGCAGAAAAATGCAACAGGTTTTCATGCATATAAATGAATGCATTGTGATGCATTTTTCTTTTCTTTTGATGCATCATATGTTTTCATTTAAAAATGACATCAAAGGAAATCCCAAGTGATTAAGAATACAATGGCCATAAAAATGCATAATGCATGTAGTCTTTAATGGCATGCATGAATGAACATAAATACATGCAGTAGTTTTTAGAAAAGCACCAGAGCACAGAACATTAATGGCAACAGTTGGACCTGACTGTTCTTAGGGGTTTGCACAATGCAATCAAAAATAGGCATCAAACATACATTGTGGGAACCAATCCTTAAGCCTCACTATACAATGACATGTAACAAGAAAGCGTTAGTGTTATACATGTTTTTATAATGATTGTTATCCAAAACTGCTGTGCTGCTGGAGGTACCACCAGCAACGTGGCAATGCAAAGAGAGTGCAAAGTCACCTAGAATACTGTCATGTTCCAATGAGGATCATCATGTCAAAGACATCATTGTGCTTGACAGTTCCCATTGACTTCTGATATACAAAAGTGCCAGAGTTACAAGAGACTGCTATGAGACTTCTAGAGTGAATAATACATTTCCATTTCTAGCAAAGGGTAAAGCACGTGCAAGGTTAGAAGCACGTGCAAAGGGTTCAAAAAGGTATGAATTCAGCAAGTAATTGGTAAGGTAGCATCTGGTCAGATGCTTTGAATGATGTTAGTGGTAGCTATGTGGAGAAGCACAGGATGGTGGTGTTGTGGCATCATAAAAGCTGCTTCCATCCCCTTTTAAACCCTTCGCACGTGCTTCTAACCTTGCACTTCGCAAGTCCCCTGAGGAAGCTATTACAGACGAAACGTGTCGGGACATGGCATTTCCTTTACACTATACTTTTTTGTTGTTGTTGATAAGGGATTCATTGTCTAGTTTTTGATCTCCCACTTTACCTTGCTCAGTGGAAGTGATTATAATGTGTCAATATGTAAACTAATGTGAAATATAACATTGTGTATGTTTGATGTTTACCTTCTAATACATAGCTGCACTTTAAATGCTCTGTCTTTAATTGTTCTATTTATTGGGATATACATACTTATCAGGGTATGCGGCACAACACACATTAGGAGAGGTAAACTGGTTAATCACTTTATACTTCTTATTCCAGGAGAGACTGCTATGTGACATTTCTGGGTTCCCAGGCAGACAATCATTAGAGATTGCTATAGTACCAGAAATACCGCCAAGTTGCTGTAACTGATGCCATATTTCCAGAGACAGGTAAGACTACCCATTGTGCCCATTGACTGCTGTGTTACACAAGAGCTAATACCACTGCAGACTGCTATTAGTGAGTGCTGCAGTACTGCATAGTGAGTGCCGGATTCCTAGCCAGATGGCAATAAGAGAATGATATTTCATGGGAAACACTGTAGTAGTTCCAGATAGGTTGCCATGTTTTCACACACATGAATAAAGCCATGCAAGTCTACGAAGGGCCAACTAGAATAGACCACCTATGGTATAGATAGAATCAACAGGAGGCATGGCAGACCTCTGCAAAGAGTCCACTGCTTCCCCACAGAGTGCAAGGGTTCTTCTCTGTAGCATTTTGGCAGAAGACAGGATTTTGACTCAGACTTTGTTTGCCTTTAAAAGAAAAGAAAATGTCAGACTTTGCAGAGCTTTTGTTTTAATGCCCCTAAAAAAAATAGCTAATTAAAACTAAAAGTATTCTTGAACATTCAGGATAATACACATTGATTGTATTTGCATGTTACTACTTCTAACATTAATATTAACAATAATAATAATTCTGATTAAAATTCCAATGAACTCTGGCACGATAATATCAGTAAAAAAAATGATTCTGTGCAAGGAAAAAAGTGATAGCATGTACGTGATTTATAGAAATTCATTTCACTTGTGTATAATAATAATAATAATAGGAATAATGATAATTTTCATGCATCCTACTGTGAAGCTGGAGACAGTCGACTAGGACTGTAAATAAACTTTTAATGGCGAGCGTCAGAATGTCAAAACAAAAGGTTGATTATGCACGGAACCCCCTCCTTCCCTCGTGATTAATCCAATATCAACGGCCATGAAAAACAGCTTAAATTCCAGCAAAGCAGAGCTCTGCCATTCCTAACTCTTAATTTGCGATGTGCCGGCCATGGCAAGATGGAAAATAAAAGTCTTGTGTTACGTATCAATCAATGGATTCAAATACGGCGTCCGTGATTTATTTCACTTCCACTGTTTTCAAGTGGCGCTTGTAAATCATATTTTGTGTTCAGCTACCTTAGCGTAGTGTTCAAGCCACCGGCAGCAGGGCTGAAGAATGGGAAAGCAGTGAAGTGCACTGAACGTCTCTGCTCCGGGGCTCTCCTCCCGCCGCGTTCCAGGGAGTGATTAATCTTGGTAATACATCACGCTTCTTATTTTTTCCCTGGTTTATTTTATTTAGTGTTGTCACAAATAATATCACTTACCCATCTAGTAGAATCGCTAAGCAGTAGTAAATTAATGACGCAAACTATAGCTACAGAGCTCATCTGTCTGAGATTTGATTACAGCTGGTTGTGGAGTGCTGAGACATTTACAATAGATGAACTTTTATTTATTGCCGTTTCTTTGCTAGTTGTCAACTTCTCTGTTTCCGAGTCCTCTGAGTGTCTGTTTCGCATTCGCTCAGGCCTTGATACGATGTTCTGAATTATCTGAAACACAATGGAGTTGAAAGGAAAGCAACTGGAGAGGTTGTAAAAGGGAGATAGAAGTCGAAATTGAAAATTAGCCTGATGCATGCAGGCCGTCAGACTGTGGCTTACCTGCTTAGTATTTAGCTGCTTATCCAATCATTGCTGAACTGCATAATACATCCATACATCTTACTACGTCCATAGTCTTGTGATCCCAGAACCCCTGCTTAGAATATTGGAGAGGTGTTCTCAAACACACCTACTGCAGGCTTGTTGTCCCTCATATGCACTCTTTTTTTTTGAGCCATTGGTCTGATTAAAACTGTTTTTAATCTAATTGTTGGTGTCTGAAACAGAGAGTTAAGCTTTGTACAGACATCCAATGGACATGATTGTCACTCGAAATGATCTTTTTGTGATAATTTCCAGTGACTGATAAAAAAAATGAGCCATGGAGAGGGAAAATGAGTGAGCAGCCCCCTACTGTGCCCTCCTCCACTGAAATGCACAGCTGTTGTTCCCAAGCGGTTATTTATCCATCTGCCGTGGCATTAGGGGAACGTTGTACGTGTCAAATTTTTGCCCGAGGCAAGCCCGATCATTACAGAGTTTAGAATCGAAGAAGTGAACTTCAAGTTAGATTCTGGTTGCAGTGATTTATATGAATCTCAGTGCAACATTCTAATTATTTTTCATTATGGCTGGTAAGGGTTCTGTCTTCTATTTTAATTGTCATATGTGTACTAATGGGGGAGATTTTATCATACTTCCTTGTAGGACTTTACAATTTTTTTTTAATTGACTGAGTATGATTTAAAACTTCTGACAGTGGTCCTGATTTGTTTAGGCTCTCTGAGACTGGAAAAGATAAACTATAATGGGTGAACCTGGGTGATAAAGCAAACTTGAAATGGATTTTTTTAAAATAATTTCTATTACTTTACAAATGTTTTTGATTTTGAACCAAATCCATTCCAAGTTTTCTGAATCACCCAGGTTCTCCCGTGATAGTCTATCTTCTCCAGTCTCGAAGAGCTTTGATAATTCAGCCCATGTGTTTATGGTTGTCCATGTCCTTACAACCAATACACATTGAGAACACTGCCTGCAGTTCTCCTTGATAATGCACCTAAACCCCTGATATTTACACTAGTTACACCTGTTTGTGACTATTTAAATATGACATTGTAAACCTATATACATAGACTAGAGTATTTTTGCCCAAGAGGCTTGGTCATGATCACCTTGGGTGAGTGTATACCAGTCCATCGACATTACTCACCAGTCTGTACCAATGTTTTTTCCAATATAGAAGAACAGAGAAGGGTGCTATTCGCTTGTCCTCCCCATAGAACAGAACAGCTCTTATTCATTCGTTTGTCACTGGACATTATCATGAAATCCCAGTAGAGTTTCCTGGAGTCATAGAGCCAAAAGTGGTCCATGCCTGTGCTAGGTTTGTCAATATAACTTGTGTTCTCCATCAGAGGTGTGTGTGTCACGGTAGCTGCAAGGAAGGATGGTGGACCCTCTTTGTCACCAGCTCAGTAGGTAGATATGTGCACAGGGCACAGAGTCTAAGCAGCTGTCCGGTCTTCACCAGAGCCTCCAGAGGTGAGGATGTTGCGCTGCGGGCAACTGCCAAGTTGCGGGCCCTGTGCATGCAGAGGCAGGTGACTGCTGACGGTAGAAACAAGACGTGGTACCAGAACGAGGAGCAGAGAGTAGTCGGGGAAACCAGAGGTCAGGGCAGAAGCTATCAGGAGTAGTCATTGTCAATACACGAAGAGTCAGGAACAAGAGAACAAACAGGAACCTGGAAGCAGAGCCAAAGGAACTCCTTGTTCAGGCAACTTCCTGTTGCCCTTCACTTCCTTTTATGTAAAGAATAAAGCCATGTGACCTGCTGCATCCTATCCTACCACCAGAGGGGGTTCTGGAGACTGGAGTTTGGTGGTGTTCACATCTCCACCAGCAGGGGGAGCACATCTGTGAAACACTCTAGTCCGCTGACGTAGTGGAGCAGCTGACTGGGAGTGACATGACCTAGACCAGGAAGTAAGCCGAGGAGATGATGCCTTAGCAGAGCTGGTGCTGGCACTGAAGGAGGCACAGATCTCCTGGACCTGCAGAGATCTATGACAGTGTGTGACAATGCAGGAGAACAATTGCAAGACAGTTCTAACCCTATAGCATAGCAAGGGTATCTTAGATGTTACCATTTTCTCTATAACTCCCCTTTCCACAAACCAACCGCCACCCACCCAGTCACACCTCCCTCCACCTTTTCTTTTACCCAAAGAAAAACATACTGACATATCATATCTAATAAGCATTACCAAAATAACGTCAACATTAAAACATTACCATTAACATTCCTGATCCGTGCCACACCCATCATGGCCCCCCAGCTGCCCAGGTCCTCCTCGGGAACCGTAATTATAATCTGCCGAATACCAGGTACTGATACTTTTCATTTTACCAACTAGTGGACCACAAACCAAAGAAGGTCAGGACCCCAACCATAGCTAATCTGATCCAACACCCCAATGGTGGGAGGATGGTAACTTTTCTCTCTTTTCAAAAAGGTCCTAGGATCTAAACCTTTTAGATCCTACCCTCTCCTCCCTTTTACTCCACCCTTACGACCCTCTTTGCCAATCCTATGACTTTTAATGTCTGTCCCCCAATGCTACCCTGTCATGTAGCCCCTCTACCTATGTTTTCCATTCTTGCTACCCAGAAGTGCATAAATAAAGCCTGGTAAGATAAGATCACAAGCTATTGATTTAGGAAAGGTTCAGATTTGCTGGATTCACAACACATGTGTTTGGAGTTTGCTTAATGTGTTTGAATTGGCATGCCTTGTCATGCATTATTAATCAAATAGGTTGATGTGTATTTATTTCACATCAGAAGAAAAAAGCCTAATAAGTTCCATTATTATCCAGTGCACATCAATGTAGAAAGCAATGGAAAATTTTCCTGCTGTTGTGTTGGGTCTGCGTTCAGCAGCTGCCATTGTAATATGGCAATATGTTAGTTCTAGTTCTGGTGATCACTGTCAAATGATGTCAAATGATGCGTTATAGTAGTAGTTAACAAATTAGAAACAAACAAGTTAGAAAATTATTGGAAACCTAAAAGATTCACCACCAGAGGATGTTTGGTGAATGCCAGAATCTGTGCTTTATAAACAGACCCCAAATGGACTTTCCACTTCTTGGTATGCTATGACTAAATAAAATATTTATTGTTTTACCAGCTTAACATCAGTTAAAATTAACACACATTTGAATCACTGAAAAGAAAGTAAATTATTCTGAACATTTTATAAACTATAAATGTGTGGACATTTTTCAGCCGAAACTTATAACCACCTCCCACGCACTTTTTACTAATATATAAAATTGGCATTATTTACTTACAGACTCCAGATGCTGTAGTTATACATTAAATGACACAGAAAACAGATGATGAAGTTAGCAATATATAGGGCAATTACAACAAATTGAGTTGAATCCTAAATGTCTGATAAACAAGTGAACGGACAGATTTGAGGGAGTCGGGGGCCAAACTAGATTTTACCTCAACTTCTAGTTTGCAGATCTGGGATCTTTATACTTGCCAAGGGTTTAAGCAACTAAAAAAGTCCACTATTGTCCCCATTGTGTCAGGCAGTGGTTGTTAGGGTTCAGTGAGAATGCCTCTGGCATTCTTGCAAAAATGTCCTCGAACTTCAGATGGTTTTGCAAAATTTTGGCGAACCGATTTCGCGAAACCATCAGAAGATCTAGGAAATTTTAACAGGAGGATTCGCAGGGAATCCTCCTGTTTGTGATCCTTAAACATTGGAGGTTAATTAACCTCCAGTCCCGGGGATATTCTCAATGAATGTGTGATCCCCGGCACTAGAGGTTAATTAACCTCTAGTGCCACAGATCGCACACTTAAAAAAGTGTTTACAATTTTTAAATTCGACCTCGATGGGCAAATTTACACCGGCCGTTCTCGCTTAAAATTTGGTAAGCGAGAATGGACGAATTTGCAGTGAGATTGAGTTTTAAAAACTCACTCGCTCATCCCTAGTAGTTGTCCCTATTGTGTCAGGCAGTGGTTGTCCCTATTGATTCAGGCAGTGGTTGTACCTATTTTGTCAGGCAGTGGATGCCCTTGCTTGGCTGTAGAGTAGACCCCTTAGGCTTTATGAACAAGCAGTTGTCTCTCCAAAGTCGACACCCCCCAGCCCCCATTACCCTCACCAGCCACACAAGTTTCAACCGCAAAGGGGGTGTAGTTCATTGTTCTTTTCTATAAAAATAGGAAATGATGCTGGCATGCTTTGGTAAAAGACCTTGAACATCACTAACCCAACAAAGAAAATTCCAAATTAGATTTCTCAATATAGGGATGCCAATTCAATATATGCTTCTCATGGATTTACAGAACTCTTCAATTGAGGCATCAGGTCATTGTTTGCAACTGTCTACTACGGGCTCAATTGATCTGCTTGATTTACATACTCTTATGGCTCAGTTTATAAAATAAGGAATTAGACATTCTTCCATACATTCCCTGGTGGAAATCAATTACTTGGTTTAAACGCATGGACCTGGATTTTAACCAATGAATGTTTGCCCTGAAGAATTTGTCTTTGTATACTATACTAAGATGAGCATAAATCAAGCCAGTTAGGCGCCAGCCCATGTAGCAAGACAGAAAACTAAAATTCTTTTGCAATTTTCAAGTTGGTATTTTTCAATTTCAAGTTGGTAAATGACCCCCAGTATGTACTGTGAAATAATAATAGATCTCTTTGCACAATTTTTAAATGTGACCGTTTGTAACGTTCTGAGATTTTGCATGGTGGTAAAGGTTCCCATAATAGCAGAAGATTGTAGTTCTTTATAAGCTGAAAGCAAAACATGTGCCTTCCATTGTGGAGAGACACATACTGTTCCGAGTGGCACACAGTGTGAAGCAGAAAACATCTTCTAATATATATTTATTTTTTTTAAATAAAGCTCAGTCAGGTGTCTATAAATAATTCAAGTTTTTGCTTCTTCTTCAAGAAAATCTGTAAAACGGAGGTAAAAATAATGGTTAGCAGCCCGACTGAGGACCTAGGGTAGAGATGGCAGGTGAAGGGCAATGGGAGGGCGAGAGAAGCTAGCCAATATAAAAAATGAAATTTAAAGGAACTCAACACAACCAGTAAAGTCAATCAGCTGCTAATGCTATTAGGGAAACAATCCAAAAATCAAAATGTTCAGGTTTCGTGTGGCTTTTATACAAAAAGATGCAATATCTTTAGAGGTCAGATGCTTTTTTTACTATGGCTGCTCTCCCTTTTTCTGTGTAGTGTCACCGTCATGTTCCATATTGGTGGGTGTTGCTGCAATGGCATCCTAGAGGGGGGTATGAGATAATAGGCATTTTCATTGGATTACAAATTGAAACATCTAGGAGATAGGTATACCAGCAAATATAAGGATTTAGCTTTGTATATTAACAATTTATTAAAATAATGTACGTTTTTAACATTTTATTGCACTTTACCAGCTGCAGCATGTTGGCTCCAGTTGTCCAAGTACTGCTTTGTCACAGATAGAAGGTTGCACTTAACAATTGGGGATTCATCTGAAGACAATAGGAACTTCCCTATAGGAACTTGTCAGGCCTTCTGTGTGTGCGTTACATTGCTAAAATGTACACTGTAGGGGCCCTCAACTGGCACCTAGGACCAGCTATAAAAATGAAGACTCAATGGGTCCCAAAATAACATAACAACAAACAAGAGAGTAGTTAAAAGTTAAGTAAGGGGTTAAGCATCAGAGAAAGGTTGGAAAGCAAAGCAATAGGTCACGAGTCAGAGCCGGACATCGAGAGTTAGGAGCACAGACAGGAACATAAATCAAAATCTAAGGACCAAGGTTGATCTTTAAAAGAACTTTGAGCCTATTAGCAAGGGAGCTGCAGCTTTAAACAACATATGCAACTGCTGAAATCTTTGAGTGCCCACCCAGCTTGCGGTGGTGGTGGCTGACAGTATTGCAGATTGTGTTCAATTGATTGATAGCCTGGTACCACCTCCCAACTTGGTTAGCATAAGTTGTGAGTCACTTATGAGACATAATTGTCGTAGTGATCTCATAGTCAAGAGCTTAACTGGTTGGTTCTTTGATGCTGGGGAGACCTTTAAGTTGGGTGTTGTAATGTGATTGTACGGTCCAAAAACTAGGAACTTGCTCAAGTGAGCATTTAACACACAGTTTTGCATTTTTTACACAGAAAATAAAGGGATATTGCCGTAGCAAAGGGTAGGCAGCAACAAAAATTACCTGATTAACACCAAAACCAAAAATTATTTTCTGGACAGGCAGTACAAGGTAACCCATAAAAAGCATGCTTTCCCTGAGCACCATTTTTGAGAACTATATATTTGGTTCTTTTTTTTTCGCCTACAGGTATTGGTAAAAAAACTAAGCGCGTTTCATTTTTTATCTTGTCGAGTTTTTTAATCGCTTTGTAAGCAAAACTCCATTTATGATATTTCATAGACAAAGTAATTAGAGAAATGAGACAATTAAAAGAAATATACGACGGAGTGGAACAATATAATTAAAGTTTCACATATCGTTACCTGGTGAACCGGCGGGAGATCATATATTTTCTTGCAAGTATTTGTACAATAATCGCAAGGCAATTTTTATTCAAATTTCCAATATACTGTTACGACGGACTGTAAAGAATATTTTATTGTACAATCCGAACAAATCTCTGATTTAATAGCTAAATAACGTAAACGTACGGGCCCAATTGCGGCTCCAAAATCTGCGAAAACAAGGGATAAAATTTTTTAGTTTTGCTATAAAAGCACGCTTGGCTTGTAATTCCAGGAACGTAAGCGTCTCTGCTAAATCTGATTGAATATTGGATTCTGTTGAATAGTTATGTGTTTTTTATTGTGACAGAAAGAAGCTTTATCATTATGCACAAAATAAAATGTAAATGAGTCAGATAATGGAAGTACCTGAGCCCAATATGCTGAGGATTCTTTTATCAGTTCTTGAAGGAGAGGGTGAGATCTCAGATAGGGAACAGGGAATTCTCTTTAATAATACTGTGTAATAACCCATGGCTACAGATAAGGCATTAAAGAGGCACCGTCAATGTATTTCAAGCCGTTTGAAGAGGAAGAGCTTTCCTGTAACATTTTTCCATTTTCAGAGCAAGGTCTTGTCAATCTTTTGCTTGTTATTAAAGCAAGTGAACAAAATCAATACATCTCATACAAGCTTTGTCAGTGTTTGTATGAAAATGCATTTGAAATCTTTTGTTTTTTTCAACCTGCATTTTTCATAAAAATATTAACTGATGATCCTGCCTTGCAGATTTGTGTTCGGGCGCCTGCTGGTATAGGGTGACAGTGCTTTATCCTTCTCTAGAGTTGTCACAGACTTTCAGTTAGGGCCCGATTTATACTTTTTGCTTCCCTAGGCAAGCTAGCTTGTGCTGCTTGTTGAAAGCAGTCAGGAACAATTTTATGTATACTTACGCATGAAGCTACAGTTGGATTGTGGTGGGATTACTAGAAGTGAAACGTTGCTTTTGCCCACATGGCTGTATTGCTTTTCTAAAGGAAGGACTGTACCTTAAAACCACAAAAAACAGCAGTCGTCAAACACTGCAGAAGTATTTAAAAAGAGGTGGCTAACAGCACAGGTTTCAACCACAAATCTGAACAGATTAGGGTTTCCATAAGTTTTAAAGTTGAGCTCTGAGCATAGCTCCCTACCCAATTCTTTGCACCCCAACCTCCAACTAATTGCTTCTCCAAATAAAAAAAAAATTTGTTATGTAAATGTCCAGAATACCTTAAGTCCAAGGGCTTTTTTTCTACAACACACTCGAGTCCTAGAGTATTTTTTTATTCTGTAATTTTCAATTTATCATTTTATAAGCTTAGAAACCCAAGAGTTGATTGCCTCAGGATCGGGACACAGAGTTTAAAGGAAAATGTCAGTAACAGCCAACAGTGCTAGCCAACATGACAACTGGGACCTGTTGATTTCAGATACCTGTGGATTCAAAGTTTAGTGTGACTGAATCCTGATTTTGTATTAACCATAATGTACCGCCTGGTCCTAACTTAAGTCCTCTGGCCTGGAAATGTCCCAGCTCCTAAATGTAAAATATTGAACATCCAGCAGCCTGTTTGTCTATGTGTGTTGGAGTAGTTAAGGGAGCATTTGTTCCTATAATGTGCTATATTACTATGGATTGCAGGGTGGCAGGCTACTTTTAATCCATGACATCTAGTTCTAGGGAGGGACATCTGTCAAGGGATTTTAGTGGATTTGGTTTTGCCATGCCAAGCAAAGAAAGGGGTTGGATTTTCATGTTGAGTGGGGCAAATGAAGACTTATCCCTCTGCAAAATTCTACACCCATGTTCAGTAGTATCCTTTCCAAGACAGCTGTGTGCTCCAGCTGCTGGAACAGAAGTAAACATATTACCCAGAACCCTGGGGCTGTGTTTTGTGTATGTCCAGAAGGAAACAGAGGCTGCAATACAACCGCATTGCTTGGTGCATGAGAGTTTTTAGCAAACAAATACATTTTTTTTCAAATAAGGTTTCCAAATGTGGGGGAAAAATTATGTACCGTACTTATGATAAATATGTCTTTGAATACTCATAGAAGCACATTAAAAAATTTAGTCATGTGCGGCTTTCATCAAAAAATACCTTGTAATTCTTCCATGAAGGAAATTCAGGCACTTCATATTATATGGTGCTCCTTGTCACCCTTCCATTTGCCTCTTGTGGATACCACAAACAACCTTGATGATGCACAAGATGTCAGTCCAGGGCAAAGTCCAGCTCATGCTAAAGCTTGAAAACATCAGGAGCACTGAGACTGGTTCCTGACCTCCAGAACCTGGCAGGGATCTTGTTAGCCAAAATGAGGCCCTGGGAAAATTTAAATTGGGTTGTCCTAGATGCATCATTATAGCTTACTCCACCCCCTATCATTCTGTTAAGGCAAAACTTTACTTCCACAGATCCGTCGATCCCTCAGGAGATTTCCAGGATCAGGTCATACACCGTCCAGTTGTCTTCCTTCGTCCCAGTGTGGAGGATACAACGGGCTCCACCATCTTCTTTTTTTTGTCTTCTGGTTTTTGCCTTTGTCACCCGATCTCACACTGCGCAGGCACCAGAAAGAAGAAAAAGTTCCTTCTGTGCATGCTTGAGATTGGGCATGTGCAGAAGGAGCAGCCAGGAGCCTCCTGGCATGCGTGACATGGGTATCCCAGGAGGTTTGAATCCATTCTCCCAAAATTAGCTCTGCAATCTAGAGCCGTCATTTGACAATGAAGATCTAATTTTCACCTATTTTCACCTGGCATGAATGAAATAGGTGAAAACAGCATTTATTAAAAAAAAAAGTATTGTAACTGGTATATATACAGTGCTTTGTCAAACTAAACATCCATCAGGTGGTGTTTATGTGTTCTTTAATTCTCTTCCTGACATTGAACAGCCTATAGATTTTGGTTTCAGTAGTTTTCCTCCTAGAGACTGGTACATATGAATGTGAGAGATCGTGCTGCAAACCAGAGGTGTCTTCATTAGCATCCAGTTACTCCACACATATCATATGTGATTATGCCAGCAGACACTCTATATTGAATAACTTATTCACTTAGAACGCGCAAGGTGACTTCCAGTAACACTCTGGACAAATTTAATTTGGTCTTAGAACAAAGTTGTTTAATGAAAGGAAGCAGTGGCCTGGGAGACACAGATTTTCTATTTTCTGCTCAATTGTCAAGCTGCTGAAAGAGGCATCTAGTGATTTCTTTATTACTATGCAGCTGTGATGTCCATTATGCGGAGGTTATGAGAGGTGTCACAGCCATGATCAAAGGATAATTGTACTTATATACCACCAAAAGATCATTTGCATTTACTTACCAATTCAGTCAGTGATTTACTTATTTTAGCCATCGGGTGTACAACACAATTCAAAATAATAGTAAGAATAAATGAAAGCAGGATTCCAGGCATTAATCATAATTTCAGCATCTCAATGTCTTGCTTGCATGTCCCAGTTTACTCTTATAGATGCATGCAACATAAATAGGCTACTTTTAACTAAAAAGTATGATAGTTCATACATTAGTTCGATGAATGTAAGAGGAAATATTAGCAGCTGAAGATTCTTACCCTGCGCTAGATTTCTTTTTTCCAAGACTAACATTTGTGATCAGCTATACATTTATAAATTTACCATCTATACAGCTGTCCCCTGATGTCCCCGAGTTATATGTTTTTCTTGATCAACAAACGACTACCAACTAATAACCTGATTCCTATGAAGGAGGACACCTTCACCCTTGTACATATAATAAAAAGTGGTGTCGGAACTGGTCATTATAATTGTTTCCAGTGACAATGGTATAGAATCTGTATGGGGCTTTGGTCAATTATTCTCCTCCATCTTGCTGTTTGGACAATGCATGAGCAGCTGTTTAAAGTTCTCCAAATGTAAGCATATTAGGTTTCAGGTTGATAGCACACTACAAAGCAAAGGGAAGGGTTCTCTGAGGCTTGAAAGGTATTTAGGGTTCCTTAATGTTGAATCCAGACAGTTGATTCTAGCTATGGCATTATGTGTCCACCATGTTGCATGGCATTTTTTGTACAATTCCATCCACCACTTGCACATCAGTCTAGTACCATACATGAGCATAGTGACAGCACAGTCACTATTAAATTGTGTGGGAATGCATGTCTATGTATTGAAGCAATTGTTTGTGACACCCTCACTTAAGGAATTTCATATTTTAGCACAACACTTATACTAAGAATTCATGCTAGGCACAGCAGCAGCACATGGGATAAAAAAATAGGATATGGTGGTGCTTTCCAAGCCAAATCAAAGCTAAACTAAATACCAGAATTAACACACACACCATTGAGAGTATATAGTGTTTAAACCAAATTACTTAAATCTTTTGTAAGGTTTAACATATTAAAGGAACTTCAAAAAGTCATTTTCATCTTTTTTAATCCTATTGCTTCTAATTTTATAATACCAGGTGATCCTGCTATGAAGGGGTTTATGCAGGTACTTTTTGTTATAGGGAGACTATGGTAGGTCCCTGTTTCTTATCTATGCTCCTGCATTGTCACCCTGGCATTCGGGCTTCTAATGTAGATTACAAGTGGCCATGCCAATTCAAATTGCTCAGGCAATACCATCCTGTTGCCTTCATAGGAAAACCTGTTGTGAACAATTCCATCCAAGCATTATAGGATAAGAAGTTTCATTGAAGACACTGCAATAGATATTATCAGAAGCATTGGGATGCAAAGAAGGTTGAAAAGATGAAAAAAAAATATAAACTACATATTACTTAATTACACCTCCCAAATCGCATATTCCTATGACTTATTTTGCAGAATTGCTTGACTGTGGCAAAACATAGTTATGCGGACTTGCATTCCCACCCCTCCCCTTACAAAAACCTCTAACCCCCCCTTCCCTCTTTTAATGTTACCCCACTTGCAACTTTAAACACTTAACTCTTACCCAAATAAATACCACACCATATGTTGCTTAAAAGGCCTGTAGGCTTTTTATTAACAAATATTAATTAAATAACCTATTATCAAAATAAAAATAATAACAATATAAACACACATATAAATACAATCAAATCAACAAAATAGTATACACAAAATAACTCTAAAATTAACCACCTGAGCGTTACACTGAGGTCTAGATTTCTGTACCAAAAGTGATCCACTGTTTTTCATGAAATTTTTTTTTTAAATTGTAGACCTGTAACTTACAGAAATATGTCCGAACAAGGGTTCTAGTAGATATTATGAATATAAAAAATGTTTGAAACACACAATCATGTAAAAAAAAAATACTTTTAATAAAATTAAAGGAAATTAGGCGAAGATCAGCAAAGGTAAGATAAGACACAGTGTTACACACTAGCCATCCAGGGAATAACTGGCAATTTTTAAAACTTTGATTCTGTATTTATTGGGGTTTGTTTTGAATTATTTTGTATTTGATTGGATACGGGAGTTTGTATCCAATCCAATACAAAATAAGAATTTGAATTTGCAAGTTATTTACTTTTATTTTATTTTTTTTTATTTTTTTGTATTGGATTGGATACGGAAGTTTGTATTCAATCCAATACAAAATGAGCGTTTGAATTTACCAGTTATGTACTTTGTATTTATTTGAATTATTTTGTATTGGATTGAATACAGGAGTTTGTATTGAATCCAATACAAAATGAATGAATGAGTTTCTATTTGAATTTCCCGCACACGCGCCGACGTCATCACGCACGCAGGGAGGAGCCGTCCGTTTTTTTTTTCTCCGCCGGACGGCTTCTCCCTTCAGAGATCATCCGGCGCTGGAAAGAGAAGGACGTGGGACGATCAGCGGGACCAGGTAAGATGCCGGTCGGTATCTTGTGTTCCGCCGGCCGGTATCTTGTGTTCCGCCGGCCGGGCGGCGGAACACAAGATGCCGGGCGGCGGAACACAAGATACCGGCCGGCATCTTACCGGTCCCGTTGGCACCTGACGCTGGAGAGGGAGATCGACGGACGACAATGGACGGAGGACGACGCTGGAATAGGAAAACGACGCTGGAATAGGAAAACGACGCTGGATGTGCACAGCGGGACCATGGAGGTAAGGCTGTGACAAAAATACAGGCTTAACCATCCTAGCCATTTTTTTTTGCCCGTACGAAGGTCGGGCATAACGGCTAGGTGGTTAAATAACAAATAAACAATAACAATACCATAACATTGCTGCTTCCCAATTTAGCTTACTGGTTGCTGGTCCTCGAAGGCCACCACAATATACCATTTTGGGATCTGCACCTTAAAACAACAGTTGCTCCCAGCCGCCCATACTCCCAGTTCAGGAACGAAAATATACTTTTCTTGTGCAGACCCCCCACCAACAATTTACAACAAACTGTTAACCCAAACCTGGGACTCCATACCATAGATGGGTCCCTAAAACCATAATTGATAACAACCAGCACACTCCCCTCGAGGTCCTCAACCACCCACACTATTGACCGACCAAAACCCCACACTGCCACCCAATAATCTACTAACTCAAACTCCAATAATTAAAAAATGTATAATTCCCTTTCGTCATACACCAGCTCGGGGACAACTACACCTCGTTGAACTTCCAATTTATCATAGATGTCTCTATAGGTTATGCTCAATTACCTATTCCTCGGAACAACATACATCGGATGGGTTCCCTTCCCCCCGGATGTATTCCATCAACCACCATCCTTTCATGTACCATACCTACCACCATATTCTGCTCTCCCTTCTTTTCTGCATTTTTAAACCAACCACTGGGGCAAGTGACCTTTTCCTCATGCTGCCCAATCTTCAAATGAATCTTTTTTTCCCTTGAGCTTCACTGACTCATCCCCTTACTCCAACCCCAGCAATCTTCACAACTCTCTTTTTACCCTGTCATTTAACCCCTCTGCTATTGCTTTGCTTTTTTTGCTTTGGGCCTTACTTTGCTCAAGGAACCTCTATCAACTTCTGGAGGAACCCTCGTTGAGAAACACTGGTATAAGGGTTGAAGAGTTATGTGACTATGGCTTTAGGTAAGTAAAACTCACAGAGGTCAGTCAAGGAGTGGATGGGAGGGTGGTAATGGCCTGAAAATAGTAAGAAAAAATTGTTACACTGAGGTCCTGGTTTAAATGTGAAGAATTATCTCCCAGAAAATGTCACAGTAATGATTCAAAATAAGTACGTTCAGAAAATACTCCATTACTTCCCTTTAAATAAAGCTCTAATATGTTTGTATACATATAACTTACTACAGTTGCTTGAACACTTCTTTGTAAGTTTTCTAAACAGTTTTTGCTATAGCGAAATAGCTTTTTTTATCTTCCTTTTGGCTCTGCTTCAGTGGGCTGCTTGTTTTATGATTGTAATCCAATTTGTCTTTTTATATCATTATCCTCCTAGCATCTCCTTTGTTTCTCTGAAAATAATGGCCTGTTGTATTTTTGAATGCACATTACGGGTATTTCTTTGTCAAAATATTAGGAGATTGTTCCCCATCTGATAGTGAAGAAAACCCTCTAGAGGCTCTAACAAATGGCAAAGCTGCTTTAATTCCAGCCTTTTAATTAGACCCTATTTGACATGGAAGCTGATAGTGAAGTTCATTAGGAGAATTAACAAGTGTTGGGTCACGTTGTTTTCCTTTGCGGTGGCTCTCTTTGCCGGGCCAGATTTATGTCTTTCTACATGGTTGAAAGGTTAAGGAGAGTTTAGAACAATTTGTGCCATGCAGAGATTTCACAAGAGATAATCAGGCCAGATATTCTCTCGGGACCACCAAGATCTTTCAACAATTCACATCCTCTATCATTGTTAAACAGAAAACAAAACAGAATGCAACAGAAAACAATAGAATAGCACAGTCTATCTATCTATCTATCTATCTATCTATCTACCTATATATCCACCAATGAGCTATTTAATTGTCAATATATCTATGTCTATTGTACCTATACCTGCCCATCCATAAATTATATTACATTGTTGATAGCCATTGGCCATTCTAGTGTTTTCCTATCTGAAATCTTTCAAGCAATAAGATCCTCTATAATTCTTAAACAACCAACAAGACAAGATAAATTAGAAACCAATACTGCATAATTTTGTATAATGCTATTTATCTTTCTCTTTATTTGTTAACTATCTCTATTTGTCATCAGTCTATTAACAGTAACTTATAGCGTGTAAATGTAATATATTTAATGTATTACAGACCAATGAATTAGAAAACAGTGATGATGAATTAGAAACCAATACTGCATAATTTAGAAGAGTACTCTATCTATCTATCCATCTATCTATCTATCTATCTATCTATCTATCTACTTATCTATCTATCTATTAATGAAGGTAGCTCGGACCTTCTAGCCCATCCTTCACCACCACCGCCAGAACCTCCGCCTCCCCCCGACCCCACCTGCTAACCAACCACTCCCCCACCATTAAATACTCAAACACCAATCTTGGATTTAAATTGGCTGGCAAGCAGCCATTTGTTTAAACAACATTATATAAATTAACCATTCAAGTAAATAACAAATATCCAATAATAAATAAATGACAAATAAATAAATACTTTTACACTTTTGATATGCAAGCATACATTAACATAACATAACACTCCATTATTATTATTATTATTACTTAACTGGGATTATATAACGCAAACATATTACATTGAATATAACCTATTTAACCAACAACCTAATTCCTCCCTTTTATTATTACCCAACCATAACAACAATATCCATAATGGTATCAAACTCCATACTCCCGGTTATACACCCAGGTTGTAGGTCTCAGACAGCAAAATCCGCACCCAACAGGACTTTAACTCTTCCAACATCTCCACCTTGGCCCCTAGCCCCCCAACACCGCCTCAGGAGCCATAATCATCCATTCACCATAAAGGGGGAGACCCCACCAAAGAGGATCCCCCCTGCCAAATTCCACCACTTTACCAATGCACTAGATCCTTGCCTTCCAAGACCCCAACCGCCACAGCGCTCAGGTATGAAACCTCACACCTGAGCGGTACCTCAACACTCGCTGAACTTGTTGAATTCCATCCTGCCAGTTCAACATCCACACCTGGTCTACCACCCGGAACCAGTTTTGAAACGTCACCCCACTCACAATACACTCCAGAATAAGCTTGCCACCGCACGCCACCCACAAAGCAAAAGTGAAGACATTATGTTACCAACATCTCAACACAAATAGACATAATAGCTGGAGCCGGGCCAGAGGCCAGGGCAAAACCAAATTGTATATCCTCCCACCATGCTGAAACCAGCCACAGTACAGACCCCAGGGGGTAATGAAGCATACCACCCTATTGAACAACCACAAGGGAGCAAAAAAGAATACCACCCCAAAATACTGACATCAGGGAACAATACTGTATACCATCCAACAATATTGACACCAGGGAGTAATGAAGTATAGCATACCCCCAGCACTGAAACCAGAGAGAAATCAAGAATGCCATCCCACGGAACTGACCCAGGGAGCAATATAGTATACCATCCCACAGCACCAATGCCCAGGAGAATTAGAGTAGGGCACCCCAGTACTTCCCTCGGAAGTAAGAGTGTATACCATCCCCGACAATGCCATTGGGGAAATATATAGCAAACCAATCCCTACCATACGGACACCAGGGAGTAATAGCGTATACCCTCCCACCGTACTGACACCCAAGCGAATTAGACCATACCATCACCCCCCTGCATGGACACCACCAAGTAATATAGTATACCATCCAATCCCTGATGTTAGGGAGGACCCAACTCAGCCAACCCAAAGTACTGACAACAGGAAGTAATAGAATATACCCTCCAACACCACTGGCACCGGAGAGTACTAGAACATACCATCTAACACCACTGACATAGGGACTAATGGACTATACCATCCCACTGTACCAACACAAGGGAGTACCCGAGCATAGCCGTCCACAAAACCAACCCCCAAGGATTAATTACTAATATTATTATTATTATTATTATTAATAAACAGGTTTTTATAGCGCCAACATATTACGCAGCGCTGTAAATTAAATAGGGATTGCAAATGACAGACTAATACAGACAGTGATACAGGAGGAGAGAACCCTGCCCCGAAGAGCTTACAATCTAGTAGGTGGGGGAATTTCACACACAATAGGATGGGGGTTGAGTATACTATCCCACGGTACTGACACTACTGAGAGAAAATAGTGTATACCATCCCGCAGCATTGACACCAGGGAGTAATAGAGTATACCATCCCACAGCA